>NC_053169.1:2603000-2731486 GCF_016835505.1 Polypterus senegalus
GCCATTTCCTCCTTTTAGGCCTGTGTAGGCCGAAGCCAGCCTGCGGAGTTTGAGGTCAGGCTGCCCTGGGGTAGGCCTTGTTTGTGGATGTTTTGGGAAGCTTTCACCCAGTTCTCTGTAGGAATGCACTTGAATCACGACAAACTGTTAAGATTGGTTTCTTATGAGTTTTCATGTATTGTTTTCTACGACCTGACAATACTTTTGTTTTTCATTTTTTTAGTCACCGAATTTAATTCTGACATTTGTGGTGCTTCTTTTTTATATTGATGGTTAATCATTTTTGGGCAGATTTTTCTGTATTTTTGCCTTTTCACACTCGCTGGCATTTCGATCCCCCATCGTTAGTCATGAGTGTGTAGTCCGAGGTCGTGACCTCTGATTAGAAATGCAATTGTTGTGCCTGCAGTGCAGATGAGATTTGGAGTGACCGGGACCTGAAAACCAGGAGACCAATGAAAAGTGAGCGTCAAGAAATTGTAACAAACGATAGGATTTTATATATTTCTTTATCTTTTTAACCACAACTCGGATAGGGAAAGGTTGCCCTGGAAGACCATTTATATCTATTGAATCGCAGTAATGCGGTTGTGACCTGCTAGGACACGTACATAACAAACACAAGCACTGTGTATCCTGACAATGGGTGGCAACATCACAGTCGCCTGTAACAGAACGGGTTAAAAAAGACCCCCAGGGACTGAGTCCCTCACCCGAGTTGAGGATTCGAAGCCCTTTCTCAATCATGTATTCACGGTTACTTGCTTCTTGACTTTCTTGCCCCTTTTTTTTTGTCTCTTGTTTTGGCCTTGACTAGGCTACTTTTTGATATCCCGATTCAGACTCTCAAAGCCTTATCAACTTACAGTATAGGAGAGAATGAAAGTGAGAAAAGACTTTTTCATCTTTCAAAACCTTTGGGAAAAAATGAACAAAATCCACAGAAAAAAAATAACATTTAAGAAAGGAAAAAAAAAAAAACCAGAAGGACTTGTGTGGTCGCCAGTTAACCGCCGTAGGCAGGTAGGTAGGTAGGTAGGTAGGTCATTGTCACATGCAGAGGGCCACCTTGTCAGACACTCAGTGCAGAATGAAAGCAGCAGCCTCATTAAAGTCGTGTTTTAAAACTGCAGCTTATTTCATTAAAAGTCTTCCATGGCAACAAGCTGATTATTAACATTTTGTTAATAAAAAAAACAATACTTTTTGCTTGATAATGAATCGTGAAATGAACTGGCAATTAATACATGTGGTTTTTAAATTATTATGCAAATAAAAATCTGCTTTCACGCGGCACAACATCCATAACTACTATTACTGAATGTATACCTCTTTTTCATTCTCATTAACAGGAGTCATTTTTTGGTGAATTTTTAGAGGCATAATTTTTGGATATGAATGCACATCTGTACTTGTTGTCTACTTTCTTAGGTCCAGCTGCTTGTTGACGCAAATCGCCAGTCATCAAATCATGTGGCGCCAATTCAATATAATTAGCATTGTGGTCACCAGAGGGCACTGCAGCTCCCTGAACTCACACAAGCTTTCCAAAGAACAAAGGGTTTTATTGTGTGAAACTCTTCCACAATGAAGCGTTTTACACCCCACACTATAGTTCTCACTCTCTTCAATCTAATTGTCTCTCCCCTACTTCTCCCAGGCAAGTGTTGCCTTTCTCCTCTCCCAGCTCTGACTCACCTGGATGTGGCAGAGAGACTCCTTTTATCTTGAGCCCAGGAGTACTTCTGTTGCCAGGAAATAGCCAAATGGAAGTACTGCCATGTCGATTGGAAGTAGGGATTACCAATCCCAGCAACTCCCCCTGGCGGCCCCCACGGTAGGTAGGCCTACCCAACTAGGCTGTCTTATGGGACTAAACAACTTCCATTATGCCCTGTGGGTATCTGGTCTGGGTGTGCTGCCATCTAGTGTATCGGGGAAGCCACTGCTCCAAATACAGTATCTCCTCCATTCCATAATTACGTTGGCCTCGTGGCCAGGTAATGACTCATGCCCCATGCCTGTCATCCATTACAGAATGCCACCCAGAGCCAGAAGTTTATGATCATCCTCTCCCTTGTAGGGCATTTCTTTTATTTATTTATTTTTATATATATATATATATATATATTGTGGAGGACTGCCGGCTTCCCATGCCGGTCCGCACCGCCAGGAGGAGCTCTCCCGACAGCAGGATCGTGCCCCGAGTTCCAGCAGGGCCTTATGGACTATGTAGTGTTTTTACACAGCCCTGCTGGATACCTTGGGGACCACCAGGAGTCGCTGTAGGGGGGTTCCTGGGCTCTTGTGTGCCCTATAACCCAGGTTGAAGAACAGGACTGTTTGCCCTGACCCGGAAGGAATAAGGAACTGTGGACTGTTGGGACAGGAACACCTCCGGGTCAGGGGCTATAAAAGGACGGTGCCTCAGTCCAGACACTGAGCTGTGCTGGGTGGGAGAGGAGCAAAGTGTCTGGGCGAGGAGGAGAGTTTATTGTTGGAGAGAATAGTGTTTTGAATGAGTAGTGTGGAGGGTGCACATTGTTGTTAAATCGTGGACTTTTACCTGGTGTCTGGAATTGTACCTGAGGGTTCCAGGGTGCACTACTGCCCCCTACTGCCGCAATATATATATATATATATATTATTAGGTTATTACCCAGTGGCTTTGCTCACTGAGTGCAAGGGGAAAAAAATAAAATGTAGTATATAAATTATTACAAAGTAAAAGATTAACATGTAAGAAGTAAAGATACATTGAGCAGAACTGGAGTGCTTTCGGGTAAAGTACATTTTAAAGGCGCTATAACTCAACAGATAAGTAGCACTAACAGCAGCTTAAATGTATTTGGATCATCTCTCTCGGTAGCAGATCCCCTGTGAAAGGCGCTACACGACCGCTGTGGTATACAAATTACATTTTCTATGCGATCCTGCAAATTTCTCCCTGACAACCTTGCACTACGTGCCTGTGATTTAAGAGAAAAATTTTTCTGAGAAATGTGGACGCTGCCCTTCCGTGCTTAACGGGCAGAAGGTCTAAACAATTCCCAAGTCCAAAACTTAACATGAAGAGGTCGGTACATCTTTGTAGATGTCAACCCTCCATCGTCTTAAAAGAATTCATCACAAAAGCAACCTTGAATGTTGCGGGGTTTTAGTGACCTGAACTCGCCTTAAGGGACAGTAAGTAGTCCTGAAGCGCAATTTACAAAGAGAGTTTTGCTTCGATGGCACTGATCACACTCATTCGCAATGATTTCCACTCTACCATGAGCCGAGGGGGACTCGAAGTGTCACAAACAGTGCAAGAAGAGAGGACGCCGCCCGAAACTGTGAAACTCTCGACCCGGCAGAGCAGCCCGACATTCCGCGCCTCCCAGCGTCCACTTTGTTCTCACAACCACTCGTGTCGTCTTCACATTGTTTACAGCTTGGCACAGTTAAAAAGTAGAAAGATGCAAAGCTGTTTTCCTCATCTCTTCTACTATCAAATACTGCTAATTAAAAAAAAGAAGTTGGAATGCGGCAGTTTCTGCGACAGTCACGTTGACGAATAAATAAAACGTCTCTGTCAGAACACACCTGGTGGCAGACGGCTCAGCGCTGGAGTCCAGAGGAGAGGGCAACGCGGGGTGCACTTCTGTGGGATAGATCGACGTGTTTGTGTTTACTTCTTTTCAATATGAGTAAAATAACTCACACAAATAATAACAATTTGTAAAGACGATTTACAAATAGCATCCACCAACAAAGTGACTAATTCCTGTATTATAATCTGTTCTGTGGTCATACGTAATTTCCATTTCAAACGCGGAAAGAATTTTATATGTATATATATATACTCAGCAAAAAAAGAAACGTCCTCTGACTTTCAACTGTTTTTACTTTCAGTAAACTTAATGTGTAAATATTTGTATGAACACTAAAAGAGTCAACACCATAAGATATAAACTCAAAATGTTTCACAATGTGTCCCTGAATGAAGGGAGGCTCAAAATCAAAAGTACCAGTCAGTATGTGGTGTGGCCACCAGCTGCTTGAAGTACTGCAGTGCATCTCCTCCTCATGGACTGGACCAGATTTGTCAGTTCTTGCTGTGAGATGTTACCCCGCTCTTCCACCAAGGCACCTGCAGGTTTCTGGACATTTCGGGGGGGAATGGCCCTAGCCATCGATCCAAATCGATCCCGCTCCAGGGTACAGGCCTCGGTGTAACGCTCATTCCTTCGACGATAAACACGAATCCGTCCATCACCCCTGGTGAGACAAAACCGTGACTCATCAGTGAAGAGCACTTTTTGCCACTCCTGTCTGGTCCAGCGAAGGTGGGTTTGTGCCCATAGGCGGCGTTGTTGCTGGTGATGTCTGGTAAGGACCTGCCTTACAACAGGCCTACAAGCCCTCAGTCCAGCCTCTCTCAGCCTATTGTGGTAAGTCTGAGCACTGATGGAGCGATTGTGTGTTCCTGGTGTGACTCGGGCAGTTGTTGTGGCCATCCTGTACCTGTCACGCAGGTGTGATATTCGGATGTACCGATCCTGTGCAGGTGTTGTTACACGTGGTCTTCCACTGCGAGGATGATCAGCTGTCCTTCCTGTCTCCCTGTCTCACAGTGCGGACATGGCAATTTATTGCCCTAGCCACATCAGCAGTCCTCATGCCTCCCTGCAGCAGGCCTAATGCACGTTCACGCAGATGAGCAGGGACCCTGGGCGTCTTTCACAGTCGGTAGAAAAGTCTCTTTAGTGTCCTGGGTTTTTAGAACTGTCACCTTAAATGCCTACTTTCTGTAAGCTGTTAAGGTCTTCACGACCATTCCACAGGTGCCTGTTAATTCATTGATTAGGGTTAATTGAACATGCATGGAAAACATTGTTTAAACCCTTTACAATGAAGATCTGTAAAGTTATTTGGATTTTTAAAACATTATTGTTGAAATACACAGTCCTGAAAAAGGGACCTTTCTTTTTCTGGGAAAGTTGCTGAGAGAACGGCTGCCGTTCCTGCCATCAAAGAGCAGCGCCCATGAGTAGTTCAAAATGGCGTCGCAGGGAGATGATGACGGCATTTCATTTTCAAATTGAGGTAACTAGCAAAAAATGAATGTGAAAGTTGGGCTCTATGGGTATAAAAAAACACTGTTGAACTACTGAACACCTCTGGGATGAACTAGAACGTCGATTGTGAGTCTGGTCTTCTCGTCCGACATCAGGACCTGACCTCCCAAACGTACTTTTGACGGAATGGACACAAATTCCCACAGACACACCTCAGAATTTTGTGGAATGAAGGCTGCGGGCTGCCATGTGATGGTCCGCCACCAAATTAATGGCCACAGCCTGACAAGCTTATATAGGTGTGATGGTCAGGTGTCCACAAACATTTGGCCTCCTAGTGTATCATGAGTGATATCGTCGTGATTCATGCGTTTGTCACTGGATGGAGGGAACCCTGAAGACAAAAGGGCTCGGAACTGCAAGGACATCAAACTGCCTGGACAGGAGAACACCCTAGAATCGCTGCACACGGGCCGTCATCATTTTCTTTAAACCTTGCATTTGAATGGAGCTCGGCAATCATTGCTACTGCATTTAACACCGACGCATACGGGATTTGATTAAATTAAGGAAACTGATTACATTTCTTATGCATTCAACTTTTTTGGAATTTCTTTAGTAAAGTCACAGAATGTTTGGCTTGTGACTTGTGGTTTGGCATCTTCACAACATGTGCTGTTAGACAAGGAGCCGATGCTGGAAGATGCAATTATCATTTAAAGGGGGGTAAAAAAAAAACCAAATCTTGACCGTTGGTCTCAGTGACATCATAGATAGACTGGTGGAACAACAGACGGCTAGAATAGGAAACTGTTGGTTTTAAAGGGATGGTGAGCCAGATATGATGTGTGATTTACATCCAGCCGTCCATTGTCAGACTGTCTTAAGACACAATTAAAATCTACTAGCTGTAACCCCCCCCCAAATCTAAGACCACTTAATATTTAAGTAATCAACGGAGATTGCAATGCAGTGCGTCTTTCTGTTGGTGATGTCTGTGTTACATGCCATTGGATACAGGATTTGTAATGTTTGTGATGCACCATCTGTTGGACAGCAGAGACATAGCAACTGAATGGACACCCAGACAGACACTTGGCCATTTAGTAAGGTGGACTGATCTAAGATGGGCTGAATCGAAATAATCAATGTAGACCTCAGTCTTAACAATTTACAGGGCACCATGCAGTGCATATGTCTGTTATATGCCATTTGGTATGGGATTTGTAAAAACAGTGTTACGATGTGCCATCTGTTGGAACGACAAATGCCTTTTATTACTAAAAATGTTTGTGGTGCGCTGCCTGTTAGATAGCAGAGACAAAGCAACCAGTTGGACGCAGAAACAAACTCTCAGTCTTTATTGAGATATCCGTGTATCACATAGTGCCTCTGAGGTACAGGTGGTATGGCTGCTGAATGAATTAAATACATACCAAAAAAAGAAAAAGATATATATATTGTGGACCACCAGGGTGCGTACAGCCACCCTAACCCGACACAGACAGGCAGAGAAATGAGTTGCCGCACAACACACGTTTTATTTTCACAGTCCACAGCACAAAGTAAAGCACCCACACAAATACGCAGTCCTTTCCTTCCTCCTGCTTTCCTTTCTCTGCCGCCTCCACTCGTCTCCCAGCAAGCTTAGCCCACCTCCTCCCGACTCTGGCTCTCTGAATGGAGTGAGGCGGCCCCTTTTAGACGGCACCCGGAAGTGCTCCTGGTGCACCCAGACCACCTTTTGGGAGCACTTCCGGGTGTGGCGGAAGTGCTGCAGCCCAGCCCATGGCTTGGGAACTGTCCAGTCGCCCCCTAGTGTTGGTCACGGGCACCAGCATGATTGAGCTTCTAAGCTATAACACCTGTGGCCCCCGTTGTTAGTCTGAAGGGTTGCCCTCTAAGGTATTGCCCTGAATATGCCTTCTCCCTTTGTCTTGCATCACAAGGAACCCCGGTCGTCCACCACAATATATATATATATATATATATATATATATATATATATATATATATATATATATATATTATGGCACATTTATATGCTTACATTTAATTTTGTGATCTATTTATTGTCACTTTTCCCAAAGCCTTTATTTTTTTGCATATTTATTTACCTAATTTTGTCCGAAAAACTCAAACATGATAATAGTGAGTGCTAATGGAGATATATTGTACAATACTTATAAAAATGAGTGCCGAAGTGCAATCTGCGTACCTCACACACCCTAAATCATGGCCGCTATGGGTCCTGACGTCACTCGTCCCAGGCTTTGTACACCTCAGCCATTCTGGGGTGAAACCGAGGAGCCCAAGGAGGAAAGAAACAATAAAAGAGCTGGCAGTTGGTGAGGGCCGCTCCACAGCCGAGTGCGCTGCCGTTCATTTCCCCCACAATTAATTCATGTTTGTCTTTGAAACATCTGGGCTTGAAATTAGCCGAGGCGCTGTGCCTATGCATACATTATTGTTCATCTGTATGGTGGGCTGGATTTGTTCTTGTTAATGTACTTTTGTACAATGCATGCATTATGAAGGACCATTGAAACGAAATGTGATCGCATTTATGGAGCGTAAATGAGGAACCGCTGGATGCACATCCGTATGGCACTCGTTTCTAGCCGAGTGAAGCCATCATCCTGCCCACAGCACTCTGAAGGGACCTTTTCTGCCATTGTGCCTCATTGATAACACAAACCCCTCACTCTGTTACCGTTACTCCTTGGCCACAACCAGCATAAGTAGATTCCCAAAGTGCACACCGTGGAATTTCATCCATAGCTACACTGACACATGAAGTTCAATCTACAGCACTAGCTGTGCGAACCTGACTTAGACGGGTACAAATCTGAGTAATCAATGCAGATCTCACACATTTCTTTGATACCCGGGTGGTCTGTTTCAGCTGGTATAATAACACACAGCAGACCCCTTTTCCTCTTTGGATGTTGTTGCCGCATCTTCTAGATGTCGCTTGTCAAACTGACCACTCAAACTTGCAACTTATTTCTGATCTCCACCTTGGAGGTCCCTGAAATCTAACAATACTGAAAGTGTGTGGGCGCCATTCTGGTAACTCAAGGAGCACATGCTATGAACACAGAGAGGGGAGCCCCTTATGTCCTCAAATTCTAATAATACTTAAGGGCGCTATAGACACCAAGGGGTGCCATTTTGGTTAACCTGAGGGGCTGAGCACTATGGACATTAAGGGAGAGCCCCTTGTGGTCCTCAGAGTCTAAATAAATACAGAAAGGCCTCAGTAGACGCCAAGGGGTGCCGTTTTGGTAACTCAAGGAGCAGGAGAGCCCCCCATGGTCCCTGAAGTCTAATACACTGAAAAGCCTGCTACAGATAGCAATGTTTTGTTTTTTTTGTTTAACTTTAGGGGCTGCACACTACAGAACCCCACCTGATGGTCCTCAATGTCTAATAATATTGAAAGGGCACTGCAGACACCGATGGGTGCCGCTTTGGTAACTTGAGGTAGTGAGCGTATGCTACAGATACTGAGGAGGAGGCCCCCGTGGTCCTCGAAGTCTAAAAGCACATCATGGACATTGAGTTACACCATTTTGGTAGCTGAAGGGGTGTGTGACTCTCACCCCATAAGGCCCCCAACCCCACACTGCTTAGGGCTCCATACTGACTGTGACGGGCACTGGACTGATTGAACTGGATATTCAGTGACTCTGAGATTTTTTTTCTTGTTTCCGTCCCCTTTCTTGGGTGGGCTTTTCATGGAGTTGCTGGCTATGCTCTTTTGCTTTTCTTGTGCAGGTTTGCCCACCAAGTTGGCCCTTCCACATTCAGGTGCTTTTATACAACAATCAACCGAGACCCCGGAGAGTTGACCTCCGTCAATTGTCGGACGTCTAAAACCGATTGGTTGCGCCGTGGCAGACTTGTAACCCTCAGCTCTGTTACACATCAGCCGGGGGGGTGCAGGCCTGACATTTTGAACACCTGCTTTGTCAGTCTATTGGCAAACGTGACACTTGAATATAATAGACACAACGATTAGAAAATTGAATATCCTCACGTATATCATATCTGGGCCTACATCAGCGGTGAAGCTCTGTTGACAATTTAATTATCTTTTCTTTCTCTTTTATTTCCAGTAACAAAGGCTTTTCAGTAGAATAACGTTCAATGCGGTTAGGCTTGGGCCCAGCAGACTGTCAGATGATCTGTGGGCTGCAGCTTAGAATTCCCTCCCCGTGGTTTCCGCTCAAGTGTCCACTCAAATCTCCATCGGTTCCCTTTGCTCCCGTGCTCAAGTCTGGACAAGCAGCAAAACTCAAACCGCCGATCAAATGCAAGGTTTGGTTTTTTTTTCCCCGTTTTTCTAGCAAGCTAAATTAAGCACACAGCCGGAATGATTTATTCATCTATCCACCTGTCTCATGTCTGGGCTCATTATTCCTGTTACAGGAGGAGTAAAGGGAGTTGGGGCCCATCCCAGCAGGAATGCAAACCAAGCAGGGGATGCCAGTCCATGACGGGGGCATATAGGGACAACTAACGTAACAAGTATGTGCAGCACCAGTGGGCATCTGCACTTTAACAAACCCAAATTTTCAAACGGTGCGGTACCAGCTGTGACCGGGAATGCCAGAGAGAGAGGTTGGGGTGCCAGCCGGGCATCCCAGTTTAATGACCATTGAAGAAAATAATGATAAAAAAAAAAGGTTAGTGCCCTCCGCACTCGACTGGTGGTACTTCAGCGGGAGCTCTGTCTCTGTTGAGGTCCTGGCCCAGAATGACCACCTCCTTCTGTGGATAGCCTTTTTAAATGGGGCGGAGCCTTCTCTGGGCATTGTGGGTGGAGCTAGGTGCCCTCCTTGGAAGTCCTCATAGAACTGTGGTGGAGAGAGTGCAGTGCCCCCCTCCACCCAAGGTGGCACTGCTTACCTTTTCAGAGCCTGGATGGAAGAGATTCCCAGGTGCATCCGCATTTTTAGGACTTTCAGTACCAGAAGTGAACATCAGCTTTCCTCTCAATCCCCCACACAACCCCCATCCCCACCCACTCACTTGGCACTCGCTATTGCAGTTGTGGAAAAACATCTGTTTAGTACACTTCATGGAATGAAACTACATGTTTAGACACGGTTGGAATTTCATGTGGACCCCCCAATACTGCTTGACGATGGGGTACCCCAACTTATTGCTGTAATGCGATCAGAACCTCTCCACTATAAGTTATGAAGCTGGAGCTATCGGTTATTTGCCCTGGCATTGATACCAAAGTCAAAATCTTAGACCCATTCAACACTAGACTTGGGAGCACCGTATACACTTGTGCCAGCCCTGTTCTTCACCGTCTCTTTCCTTTCTCTGCCTTGTGCCCGTTGCTGCAAGTGTTGGCACCAGCTCCCCATGAGTCCAAACTGGATTAGGAAGGGAATGAGTGCAAGGATGACAGTTCTGTGCAGCGGGTGCTGTGCCCAATTTTCCTCAGTTTCATCTCCCATATCTGCAGCTTTTTTTTTTTTTGCTCTGCAAATCACTAAAATTGGCAAAAGAATGAAAAATGGCGCAGATGTTTATTTGCATGTTTTACATTTTGATTAGGTAATTTTTTATTTATTTTTTTTTAAAGTGTAAGGGGGCGACCAGTTCCCAGGGTAAAGTCTATTTTTTTAAAACAGCGCTTGGATTAAAATCCGCTTAGTCATAGCCTAAGATCAGCTGTTACTCATAAAGTGCAATCAGCTTGTCAGTGACCCATAAAAGACGAGGGACTGAACAATGGAAAAATGTGTCGAGAAAAAGCCGCCACATGTGAAGGCGCCCAGAGCCTCGAGAAAACCGTTTGCTGCAAAAACAAGAACTGCGAGCACAAACTTGTGTTGAGCAGCCGAAACGCGCCGCAAGCAGAAGCCCAGAATTCAGTCATGCAGGAAAGTGTGGGCGAACCCGAAAGGCGAAAAAAAAGAAAAAACCCAAGGCTGAAAGTCCTCGAATGCTTTCACATGGGGTGCCCACCGGTGCCAGAAGGAAAACGGCAGGATCAAACCAAATGGGACGGACCTTCTCCTTGGCTGACTGTAACCTTTCACTCTTGTTATTCTAATGTCCGTTTTAGTGGGCTTCTGCTGTTCCAACCATCTGCGCAGTTAGGGTCCCACTGCCAGGACCCATTTGATAATAATACGGTTTATATAGCGCCATGTCATTTTCTAATCTACTTAATCCAGGCCTGGGTTATTGGGCCTGGGGCCTATCACAGCAAGCACAGGAACAAACTCTGGACATGGTGCCAGCACAAGCACACGCCACACACAAGGGCCACTGTAGTGCCACCAGTTCACCTAACCTGGATATCTTCATACAGTGGGACGAAACCCACGCCTGGGACGAAACGGGACATGAGCCCTGGTCTTCTTGCTGCAAGGCAGCAGTGCCGCTGTGCCACCCAGTGTTTCTCTACAGTGCTGATTATAAAAATGTTCACAACAAAAGAGACAAGTTAGGTCATGGACATGTGGGGTTGACATTCAGGTACATCTGGGGACTCTGGACAGAAGTGGTTCCCAGTTGTGCATATGTGAAGCAGCATTTTTGGGATTTTCAGTACCAGAAGTGAACATCAGCTTTCCTCTCAATCCCCCACACACCCCTGCGTGGGTTTGGAAGTCGCTGGTTTACTTCATCAAAGGTCACTTTTTTTCTTTTTTTTTTTTTAATAAACATTTTTTGTAACTATGTGACACCTTTCGAACACTGTATTTGAAGATAAGACTGTTGACCAATGAATGAATGGGGGGGAATGAATATTATGTATGAAGATAAGACTATTGACCAATGAATGAAGGGGGGGGTGGATCTTATATTTGAAGATAACACTGTTGACCAATGAATAAAAGGGGGTGGATCTTAGATTTGAAGATAAGACAGTTGACCAATGAATGAAGGGGGTGGTGTGAATGAATATTATGTATGAAGATAAGACTATTGACCAATGAATGAAGGGGGGGGTGGATCTTATATTTGAAGATAACACTGTTGACCAATGAATGAAGGGGGGGGTGAATCTTAGATTTGAAGATCAGACTGTTGACCAATGAATGAAGGGGGGTGGATCTTAGATTTGAAGATAAGACAATTGACCAATGAATGAAGCGGGGGGGGTGGATCTTATATTTGAAGATAAGACAGTTGACCAATGAATGAAGGGGAGGGTGGCTCTAATATTTAATGATAAGTCTGCCAATGAAGGAGTAGGAGAGTCAGATGTTCAGTTCAAAAACTCAGTCCCATGCCCCTTGCATTTCCTATTTATTGTGTGTTCTGATTTTCCGGGGTGTATCTATTTAACAATATCTTTGGAAAAATTGCATGCGTTTTGCACATTTTGAGCATACAGTTGGATTACCGATTATGCCACACGAGTAACATGAGTGTTTTTTTTTTTTTTTTTTTCGGTGACGTTTTTCACATTGTTTGTCATTGTGCAGCATTGGCCGCCATTATAAACTTGTTTTGTTTATCTTCATTTTATGTGAAAATGTGAAATTGCAGTTTGTTCTCGGCCATCACTACATACTACATGGGGTAAGTAACATGTACAAAATATCATTTTTGAGTGGAGTGTTTCTTTACATAAGAAAGCCAGAAAGTAGGGCCAAGGAGTGAGTGGCGGTGGTGGTGTCCCCTAAAGTCTAATATCTCTGTCTGCTTTGGTGAGTCGCTTCAAAAGATTTCAGTCTGCCCAGCTAAAAATAATAGTTTAAACAAGGAAAGGAAATTTGGAGCCACAACCATCCATCCATCCATCCCTCCCTCCCAAGTTTCCAGAGAGCAGTGCGCCTGTCTGTTTGTTTCTTGGCTCCGCTGCAGTTCTTCAGATTAGTGGAGGTTCTTTTGCTGTAACACAGACATTTTGTCTGCCTTGCCTCGCTGTTTACAGTACAAGCTGCATCCAAACCCTCCGTCTCTGTGCGGCATGTGGGGCCATTTTAGTCGACAAGAGGACACGCGGCCTTACACATCTGTCTACAGATGAATGTTTCTTTAAAGCAGTGAACCTTTTAGGTGAGACGTGTTTAGTTTAAGGGCAGAGACTCCTAAAAATAATATGAGCATCATCTGCTCCCGGAAGTGCAGTGGTGCAGCCTGTGTCATGCGGACTTGTGACATGTCCGTCTCGCTCATCTGCCCATTGGCTGAACCACATGAGATGTGCACATCAGCAGACTGCCACGTGTGAAGTCTTTGTGGAGTAAATCAGAAACAACAGGCCTTTGATGAGGGACCCGACTGGCTTAGAGACGTAGCAGGAGACGTCAGAAAGGCAAACGCTGTCTGCAAATCGACGTCTGAAATTAGAATTCAAAAGTTAATTCAGAGGATGGGCATCTAGAAGTACTAATCCCACTCATGTGTGCCAACCATTTATGTACTTTCTTGGCTTGAAACAGGAATGGGTCATGACCTCACATTTTTACTAAATTGGGCTTTTTCATTTTTTTTTCCCCTTTATATATCTTTACTGTTTACTTTAAATCTTTGCATCTCTGAAGGTGTTTGGCTGTAGTTTAATGAGGGTCAGAAGCCCACCAGGGACAGTGTTTTCAGCCAGTCTTTATTTTATCTTTCCGTTTTTATTTTTTCGTCCAGTCCCAGGAGATCCAGTAGAGGGTTACATGCTTGCAATTTTCTATTTGCACTAATTGAGATTTCCTCTGTGAGGATGGCAGAGTGGCTCAACAAGCAGTGCTGTTGCCTCACAGATCCCGCATCCTGGGTTCAAACCACTCACCTGGTCGCTGTCTGTGTGGTGTCTGCATGTTTTCCCTGTTTCCCTATGGGATTGTTTCCATGTTCCCAGTTTTCCTTCCAGATTTAATACAATTTTCAGGTTTGGTCGGTAACTCAAAATCGGCCCCAGTGGAATTTAAACTCTGTGTGCCGCGTTTCTTCCTTCCTTAAACCCTAAGACCTTAAGTTGGATTCAACTCATTTGAAGATGTTCACTGAGAGTGGTATAGTGGTTCAAAGGATAGTGCTGGTTTCTCACAGATCCAGTGTCCTGACCTCAGATCCTATTCCTGGTCACCTTCTGTGGGGTTTTCTGTGTGCTCTCCCTGTGTCTTTGCTGGATTTCCACCAGGTACCCCAAGTCTTAATGTCAGATCCATGAAGGTGTGTTTTGTATGTGAGTTAATGACTGACCCCAATATAATTAAATTTGATGTTTGTGTGTCAGGGAGCCCGGCGATGAACTGGCATCTCATCCAGGGTTGCTTTCTTGCTTGATGCCCAGGTCTTCCAGGGCAGGCTGTGCCTTTGCCCATGACACTGATTTGGATTAAGTGGACTTGACAAAGCGCTTTATAAGTATATCGAACAATTAAGAGTGGCACAGCGGGCATGTTGGATGGGCGGCACACCTGTCAATCATTTTTTTTATTTCAGCCAGTCACATGTTGGTTTTTTGCTAATGAACTTCTGATTGACGTGTGCTAGCAGCAACATGATTCGCTGGCGATGAATCTGAATGACAGTTATCGTAATTCCACAGTCTGCAGGATTACCCTTCTCAAACGTCGCGGGATGTAAATCATAATCAGAAATAAAGTCGTTACCAGTAAATTCTGAAATGAACAATATGAAACGACGCAAAGGGCTTTTCTTTGACGGATCCAAATCTTGGATGATCGGGTACGTGTGGCTCTGACTTTTTAAAAACATTGACATGTGACTTCTGGGAACCGCCTCCCAGCAACAGGGCCTCGTGTCCTAGCAACCAGTCTCCCAGCTGGGCGGTGTCGCCGGAGAACGTAAGCCTGAATCGGCATAAGCCATCCTGACTCGGGGTGTTCATAAGAAGTGTAAATCGATTCACGTCATGAGGTAGAAGTGCATGAATACATGGGTCAGATGTTTGAAATATTAAAATATGTGCTTCAATCTAAAGGGTTAAAGTCTAAATATTGTCAATTGTAATAGAAATTTGTCATTTTTCACCCTCTGATGAAGGTTCATAGAGGGCGAGGAGAGGATCACAAATCAAAAATAATCTCATATTCATAATTCTGACCTTAAAATAGTGTGAAACGATACCCCACATGCTTAGGTTTGAAATTTGTCATTTTTAACCTTCTGGGGGGGTGCCTCTTAGAGGGCTAGGACCACCGGTAGCAAATTAAATATGAAAAATATGATCATAATCATGATCAGCAACCACCCTGGGTGCTTCTGTAATTTCTGGGGTCAATGTGTCACCCTGTGTCTTAAACCCCGGACCACCGCAGGCGTAACAGAGACCATCAGGTGCCTACCGTTTTGCAGGCTTTTAGTAAAAGCAGGTTTAGGCAGGAGTTGCGCGCTCCCATATAATGTCGTGTAGGGAGCCGCTCCGGGCGGACTGTGAGATTTGATTTGTGTTCGCCGACATGCGAAGGCAGCGTGAGCTCATAACTCACTGCGGAGCATCAGATGCTGACGACAAGATAATGAAGGCCTTCTGTGCGGTGGCAAGGCATACGAGTTAACGGCACGTGTCTGTCATGGCTCCCCGGATGGCTAGTGGTCTCCTTTTATAACATTACAGGGGGCGATAAATTGTATCGACTTCATATTCTATTATATGTAATTGGATTGAGAAAATGCACAACGGAAAAGAGGAGTCAAACTCTGACTGATGGCGAAGACTTCATTTTGTGTGAAAAGGATAAAATAGTGCGTGAGTAGCAAGATTACCGGGGATTACTTTGTAAGCAGAGCAGCACTGAGTTCAAATCCCGGCCTGGTCACCATCTGGGTGGAGTATCCACATCCTCCCTATGTTCGTGCTGCATTTCTCTAATTTACATTGGCCCAGTGTGCTGTTGGTGTGTGTGTGTGTGTGTTTCAGTGGTCATGGAGGTGGACTGGCGTCCCGTCATAAATTGGTTCCAGCCTTGTGATTAGAAGATTGAATCAGTTTATTTCAGAAGTGCCTCACCGCTGCTGGGACTCGAGTTCAAATTCTGGCTCACAGTCTGTCTGTGTGGAGCTTGGAACGTTCTGCCTGCGTTCATGTCCGTCGTATACAGGAACACTTGAACTCCTCTCACATCCCGAAGACATGCAGGTTCATCGAATCACACAACTCACCATAACGTGGATTAATTTAAGATGAAAGTAATAAACCGTAACATAACACAAAGCAACAAATCCTAACATAACACGCCATAACATAACTTAATACAGTATAAAATAACGCAATATAACATAACACAACAAACAATGATGTAATACAACACACACAGTACAACTTAATATAGCAGACCGCATTATGTAATTACACAACACTCCCTAACCAACTAACATAACACACTGCAACATGCCATGACGTGGTAGAATGTAAAACAACTCAACAAATCTTAATGTAACACACTGTGACGTAACTTAGCACACCATAGTATACAATACATGCAGAGTATAGTACAGTATAACATAACACAGCAAACCATAATACAAGTAACGTAACACAATATGCCATTACACAACATAACAAACTATAGCATAACATCACACGACAAAACATAACACAACATGGGCGGCACGGTGGCACAGTGGGTAGAGCTGCTGCCTCGCAGTTAGGAGACCCGGGTTCACTTCAGTTTGCATGTCCTCCCCGTGTCTGCGTGGGTTTCCTCCCACAGTCCAAAGACATGCAGGTTAGGTGGATTGGCGACCATAAATTGGCTCTGGTGTGTGTGTGCTTGGTGTGTGTTTGTGTGTGTCCTGCGGTGGGTTGGCACCCTGCCCGGGATTGGTTCCTGCCTTGTGCCCTGTATTGGCTGGGATTGGCTCCAGCAGTCCCCCGTGACCCTGTGTTTGGATTCAGTGGGTTGGAAAATGGATGGATGGATAACACAACATATCTTAATGCAGCTTAATATAACACAGCATAGTATTACACAACACAGAACACAACTTAATACAGCATAATGGAACACAACAAACCATAATATAATACAACTTATTATATAACACAACACAACACATAAACCATAACTTGACACACGGTAACATAACAAAACGTGAAACAGTTTAACATAACAACACAGCAACCATGACCTCACACGCCATAACACAACTTAATATGAGTAACCCAATGATATAACGATATATGATATCATGAAATAACACAACACACACAGTGCAGCTCAATATAACTCACCACCATACAACGTAACATAATGTCACAGTACAACAAACTGTAAGCCTGCATAACACAACCCACTATAAGTTCACACCAAGTGACTTAATAAGACACAGTGACATACTACAACATGACACAACCCACCGTAACAGAACACAACTTCTCACAGTTCCGTTTCGTTGTGTTATTTTGTGTCGTATTGTGCAAACCATCCATACCACAACATATAACGACAGAATAAAGTACAACGTAACACAACATAACCACGTTTCTCAAAGCTGCTTAATCCAGTTCAGGGGTGTGAGATGGCAGCCTGTCCCAGCAGGCCTGGGGGAGCAGAATTCAAGCCGAGTGCTGAATCGCTGAGGTGGCAGTGCTACCCTCTGCGCCCACCAAGCCATCCATATAAGTAATTAAATGGTGTCAGTTTGACTTTCTCAATAATGATAAGTAAGACCCTCTGAGTCACCCGACAAGGGCTGCCAGTTTAGAACGTCATTACATTCATGGGGTCCTGATGGTTCACGACTGTTTTTTTTTTTTTTGTTCTCTGAGTTTTGCTTGCGGTTCATAAAACTGCGTGGCTAATTCTGGGCTCAGGTCTCTGCATGCGTATAATTTATCATTAAATAATTCATTACGGTGCTCGTTGTGTTTCCAAAGAAATTAATCAAGTGACTCGAGCCAGTGTTATTATAAGAAAAAAGAAATGGCGATGATAAAGGACCAAATTAGTGTGCAATAAAAATAAAACTGTAAATACAAAGACAAACAGCTGGAGCCCCGGCTTTAGGCTCGTTATTTGGTGGAAGTAAATTTGTTCATTTTATGAAGTCGCCTCGCCTTCTCCAGGGTTACAGGGAAGCCGGGGCCTGTGCCAGTTGAACTGGGTGAAAGAAAACCAACCGGGGACAGGATGCCATGCCATCAAAGGGCACAGTGAGTGTGGAGTCGCCCATCAACCTACACAAGTGCACACCGAGACCACTCAAAAACGAGCTGCTGAATTTACTTTTGTTGTTATGTTTTTGTTTCTGTTTTGTTTGAAATTCTTTGTGTCTTTTTGTGCTGCCATATTTGTTTTCCAACAGTCGGTGCTATTCTGTCGGTTGGTGTGCTGAGATCGGTGGATGTTGTAAACTGATCCTTCACCATGGCGACAATATACAAGTCTGCATCTCTCATTCCGTATTGTCCGAGTTTCTGGATCAACTACAGAGTCCTTGTCAGTGTTTGTGTTCCTTTTGTCTTCCCCACCCATCCCAGATATTTTCAGCTCTGGTCATTTGAACTTTTCTGGACTTCCCAGTTTGACCTTTGCCTGTAAATCTATTTTTTTTTCTTTTTATCCCCGTCCATCTCGTAATCAGTTTGCCTGCAGTTCCTCCTGTCAGCTTTAGCTCAGCTCCTCTTAGCTCTGTCTTGGATGCTTCAGATTAATTTGCCATACTTTGACAGGCGAGATCCAAATAAATCAGACTCGGCCGCATTGATTGTTTTGTTGCTGCTGACAGTCAAGAAGCTTTCCTCTTTCGGATTTTAAAAGCCATCTCTCTCGCTGTGGGCCGATGAGACCTTTTTACAAAGCTTATTTCAAAAATGTTTTTATTTTTGGCTTGCCTTATAGGTCACATCTGCTGCTGCCTCTCCTATGAACTGCGATGTAAGCTGTAAGGGAGACACGGGGGGTCCGGCCCAGAGGGGGTATCTTTGAGGCATCCGGGGCATGTCTGATCGATACAACAAGGCCCAACAGATAGCCGGTGCTGCATTGATTTAATACTAGTCAATATCCTCTGTGCGACCTTGGAGATGATTGATGCTTCTTTGTCAGCTCCACTCTTCTCCCAGGACATCCTCATTACTTGCCAGCTCTTTGGGATTTTTAGGTTGGCACTGAAGTGGCGCTCGTTGTTTTCGTTTTAAATTTTGTTCACCACCGTACGGTCTAATCTTTTGACTTACATATCAGAACAGTCGCCTACACTGTGCTGCATAGGCTTCAGCTCTCCGGTGTTATCACATTTGCTTCATCCTGGAGATTCTGCTGCCCAGAATCTGACAACACAGGAATGGAGATACCCACTAGGACATACACGTATGTTAAAGAGACCATAGCGAGGGTCAACAGCAGAAGTCAGAAAAAACTATGTGGACGCCAAAGTGTAGCAGTGTAAATAATGTCGATTGACACAAGCCGATGTTCGAGATAGAGACACTATTACCAAACCCAAAGTCGATAACCGAGAGACACAATGTTACAGAAACTGAATATTACTGTGTCTTGGGTCTGCGCCCCCTTGTGGTCACCGTTGTAAATTAATGAAGGTCCCTAAAGTCCTGCTCTCCACCACACTACTTGGTCACTCATTCCATTTCTCTGTGTGAAATTTAAACTGTATAGGCTCAGCTCTTACTTTACTTTTACTTTTCTTTAGATACTTTATTAATCCCAAGGGAAATTCACAGACTCTTTTCATCTTTCCTCATAACTCATCCCCTGTAGCTCTGGAGTCAGCCTAGTCGCTCTTCTCTGGACATTTTCTAGAGCTGCTATGTCCTTTTTGTAGACCCCAACTGCACACAGGACTCCAGATGAGGCCTCACCCAGTGTGTTATAAAGCTGGAGCAGAACTTCCTTGGACTCGTATGCCACACGTCAGCAGGCTGTGTAACCTGACATTCTGTTAGCCTTCTTAATGGCTTCTGAACACCCTCTGGGAGTTGATAGTGATAGTCCTTCTCATGAGGTGGACCTTCGATTTCCAGACCTCCCATTGTGTATTCAAACCTCACATTTTTACTTCCTACGTGTTATACTTTACATTAACTGCCACAAATCTGCCCAAGTCCCTCTGTGATGATTCAACGGGTTCTCTATTATCTGCCAATCCACCCATTTTTGGAGCCCCTTATTCATAGATGTGGCCCCCTTATGTTTATATCTGGGCTCAGGGATGGATCAAGTGCACCATAACTCCCTCCAGATCCTCCCTAAGGGGTGAATATCAAGAACAGTTCTTCATAAACTTCATCGATCGTCTTCATCTTTAAAACTCTTGAGGGCACAATGCCAAATCTCTCCCACGTCCGTCTCATGTATCCTGACTGCAGCGCACTCGCACTCCGGCCTGATAACTTTCCATATCTGTATGATCGGCAGGCTTGCTACCTGGCACACTGACTTTGAAAAAGGAGAGATAACACAAGCAGAGACGGCAGAGAACTTTTCAGAAATAAATGCAAATCTATTTTTAAAGGTTGCCATCAAACATAATGTGTAATCAGAGGCGCGCTTCGTCTGTTCCTCTGTGGCTCACAGTTGATTTCACTCAAGGTGCACACATCTCCTCTGTTCGATTTGAATTGCTAAGAAGTTCCTCTTCCCACCCACTCATGTCATGTCACATTGTTCCAAGAAAACACTGTAAGGATGAGAGCTCCAACTTCCAGGCAGCAAGAAAGACGAATCAAGCTACCTGGAAGGAGGACAACTAAGAAAAATGGCTTCTGTATGTTCATATTGCGTAGAGTCGGGTGGGCATTTGCACAATGTGTTTACCTAAACTGTGGACGTCTTCCAAATGTAAAACTCTTTCATTTTGTGCTCGGTGCCCTTCACAATGTGGTTGCCATAGAGAACCTTCTTTCATTTCGTCCTCGGTGCAGGTATCACCAGTGCACATGACAGATTACCGAGCATTCATTCTGAGCACCCTGTGTGAGAAAGGAGACAAATCAGAAGAAACAGATAAAGGACGCGATGGGACGTCAAGTGTCACATCACTGGCAATAGAAGCGAACAAATGAAAAACGACGCCTGTGTTCTTCAAGAAGTCATCTCATAAAGGTGCATCAGATGTCTGCTTTCTGCAGTGTTTTCATGGAACTGTATGTTCATAACAGCCGAGATTTCAAAAGCAGCACACAGCGATGGCCTTTGCACTCTGGAACTGCCCTCTTAGGTTTTATTGGAAATCACAACTTTCATCGGAAAACCCCAGAAAGAATCATGTGACCTGTGCTGTTATTCTCTCTGTGTGTGTGTGTGTGTATGTATAGATGTATGTGTATATATATATATAATGTGTATATATCCTTCTATATAATTTGATAGTATCCGTATGTATGGTGTTCACGTCAATACCTCGACTCAATACTGGAGAGCTTTAAATGTTAAGAGCGGGATTTAGTATTGTATTCTGTAGTTAACAGGGAGCCAGTGACGTTGAGAGAGAATCGGTGTGATATGATCAGTGGATTTAGAACAGCAGGTTATTATCCTGGCAGCAGAATTTTGAAGAAGTTGTAAGCGATGGATACGTTTTTGTGGGATGCCAGATAGAATAGCATTACAGTAATCTATACGTGAGGTGACTCAGGCATTAACCGATACTTCAGTACTGTGTTGTGTAAGAACAGGACGAAGTCTAGAAATGTTTCGGAGATGGAAGAAAGAAGTCAGAGAAATGTTACTTATACGGGAGGAATTATTTAATAATTATAATTATTATTATTAAATAATTGCCATTATTAGTGTATAAATGGATATAAATAAATTTAAACGATTCGCCAAAATCTGTTGTATGTAAACGATACTGTTTTAAACATTATTGTTTTTTCATCAGAAATCTCGGTTTCCACGTCTACGTATATTAGATTAAATGGCACTTTTACCGCTCGCAATATGACGGACGTGCTGACGTATCGTGTCGACTGGGCAACACAGTGAATGTGGCGTCTATCTGTATATGTCTATGATTTGTTCGCTTTCCAACGCAGTGTAAATAAAGTAAATTCATCTCACTACGTAATACCATGTAACACATTATAATTATCCTGCTTTACGCGAATATACCCATGCCACCAAAAAAAAAGACATAAAATTCCACGGTCCACTTCAGATGCCAGTGAAAAGTCTATTTCAAAGGCGTCTCAAACGCCACAGCAGACACAGTCCAAAGTAGAGGAACTTACAATAAAATGTGAATCAGAAAACTGTTTGTTCTATTTCTATGTTCTGTTTCTTTCATTTGGGAAATTCACCGGTTATAGATTCCCGGGCAACGCCGGGTACTCCTGCTAGTATATATATACCGTAGATCCCGTTATATAAGCCTAGAATTTCGTCCTAGATTTTTGGCTTGGAGTTTGGGGGTCGGTTTATACAACGAGTGTTGTTTCAGATTCAAGATTTCCAGCGCAATGCCGGTTTTGCCGATGAATAGGGAAGTAAATAATGACGAAACCACAGAGCCATCTTTCAGGTGAAGAAGTAACTTTGCATGCCGGTACTTTAAATTAAATAAAGAATTTATTCAAACAAGTGTTTTAGTTGTTGATTTTATTAATAAAATTTATAATAAATTATGGGGAAGTTTAAAATGAAATTTTTTGTTTTGATTTACGATCAGCATCTTGCGTTACGAAACGGATGCGGTCACGTGTATCCGCTTGTGTGACTGTAAACAAACAACCGAGAGCGTTAGTAGCGTCAGTCGGAGCCCAGATACATGTGTTTGTGGATGTGATTTCCGTCATTGCATTGTAGATTTCATAATTCTGCATTGTAGAATAGAATGCCTTTTATTGTCACCTAATTCCTAATTCGTATAGTATAGTGACAATAAAAGGCATTCTATTCTAGAAACAATTTCATACTGTACTCACCATTTAATTTGACACCTTTGGGCTGCAGTAAGGGAGGAGATATTTCCACACAATGTCCATCTTTGTTTCAATTGCGATCGCTTACTTTTACCTTCTCTTCCTTCCTTAGCAATTATGTGTCTTGCTTGCATGGTCTTAATGAATTATATATATAGGTAATTTCTGAATAAATCCTAATTTATTGTCACTATACGCATCTACAATGAGATTAAAAGCAGCTCCTTCAGTGCAGAAAAAAGTTCTGTATAGGGCTTGTATGGTTGTTTTTTAGCTTTAGCATAACGCCGGATCTGCGGCCCGCTTCTGCTTTCTTTCCCTCCTCCGTCTGTGTCGTCTCCTAGACCCGACAACAATCCACGGAGAGCCCGCTGGTCTTGCTATGTTGTCCGGGATGTTGTGCGTGTGATGAAAAACACTCGAAACAGATGTCTGGCTCTGGACACCGATGTCTATAAGGTTCTGAATGGTGTAGCGGATGTTCGCCGAACCGATCGTAGACAAAGAAGGACAAAAAAAAAGTACAAAAAAGTGCACTGAAAAGGAGAGCCCTGAGCCGCTGCGACCATGCGTGCCGCCATGCTCTTAGCTTAATCGAAGTAGGCTTGGCACTTTTTATAACTTTTTAGTTAGTACATTAGAAAAATGATTGGTGTTTTGGTAAATTATGCACATTATATTATATATCAAAAATGCCGGCAGTCTCAAATTCTCGCCGATAAACATTATAAATATACCCGAAGAGACACTTTTAAGGAAATTTAGAAAATTTTGCTTGGAGAAGGGGGTCGGCTTAAATACCAGTCATCGGCAAATACGTGTAATTTAGCAGGAAGAGAAGGGGTTTGGCTAATATACCGGGTCGGCCTGTATTCCGGGATCTACGGTATATACATATCTATAACTATTAGTTCTGACCCCGGACCGCTTCTTTTAGGTACAGTTTGCCGTTGGCCTTTCCTGTGACCAGGCCGTGATTTTGGAGGAGTGTGAAGAGGCTTATTAATTGCTTTATTTTGTGTTTATTTTATTTTTGTGTACCTTTTGTGCACATATAATTAGTTTTTTCCTTTTTTTTTAATTATTTTGTCATCATTCTTGTACTGACTAGCAATGAAACAGTCAAGTCAAACTTGGAGAAGGACCAGACGACAAAAAGATGCGGCCAGAAAAACAACGTCAGGGTCAGAGCCTGAAGTCAAGAAAATAATCGTGAAAGCCACCAACTCTAAACCATCAAATTGAAGTCTTTAAATGGGTAGAATGTCAATACCAAAATCAAAAGAAAAAAAATCTGAATATTAATATTTAAAAACAAAAATTTTAAATATAATGTATGAAAAATATAAAAAAGATCAAAATCAAAACAATAGTCAGAGCTGCCAAGTCTAAAACATAAATTAGTCTTTAAATGGGTAAATATGAATACCAAAAATCAAAATAAAAAAAAAAATTAAAAATGATATACAGTATATAAAATATGTAAAAAATATGAATAGCAAAATCAAAACAATTTTCACAACCATCAACTGTAAACCAAAAATCAGTTTTAAGTTTTAAAACAGGTGGAATATCAATACCAAGATCAAAAGAAAACAAAATATCAATATAAAAAAATATAAATATACATAAAATATTTTTTAAAATATCAGTACTAAAATCAAATTGATCGTCATGGTCACCAAGTCTAAAACTGAAAATCTGAGTCTGAAAATGGGTAGAATGTCAATACCAAAATCAAAAGGAAAGTCTCAGCTAATCGCTACATAATATCGAAATCACCGAAGAGTCAGCACCGCATGAGGTGACCTTTATACGGTCATGTGGATGAACTCACCATTGCACGACCCCCGTGCATCATGGGATGGCTTACCATGGTAACAGGTGACACAAAACCCTCTAAACATTGCGGTGCCCATAGTCGCAACAAAAATGGCAAAAACATGAAAAAATAATCAGCTTTTAGATAAACCTTTCAAACATAAAATGAACCTCAGCAACGAAGTCTCTGGGTGAGCCCAGGAAAAAATAAATAAAAACGTCAGTCACGACCGTTCTGGTGAAGTCATTTTGTGTTCGGTTTTTTTGGATGGTCACTGCCATTTTTGGGTATTTTTTTGTAATCATGTGACACAAAGGAAACGCGAGATGTTGGGTCATCCTGACCCACCTATTTAGGATGGCAGCTCACAGCTTCTGATATCCGGGTATTTGATTTCTTTCCTAAAACCCTCAACTATCTTCCTGTTAGTGTTGGTGGAGGACCCTTTGCTTCAGCATTGTGCTTACTTTTGTTTCTAATGAAATGAAAACCGAATGCGGCCAAACACGAATGAGTACCTGAATTGTAGACCTGACACCCGAGGTTACAAGGTTAGCTCAGGATTATTTAGCGTCAGTCTGTGAAACTGCCCGGGTCACGTGGCCTTCTGCTTTTTGAGACATCTTGGATATTCACAAGTATGAGGTGTAGTTTCCTGTTGTTCATTTTTAATCTTTAGGTTTATTTGTCTTTCAGGGCACTTTGAAATATCAATATCTTGAGGAAGCGCAATGTGAATCAAGCTGTTACTGGAATGGACTCCTGGCCAGTGAATGAGAGGGAAGGCGAGTCTTCGGTTCAATGTGCATTTGTAGTTGAATGCATTCCACTTTCGTTCATGGAAGCGTTTTGTTTAACATTTCAGTAAAAGTACACTTGTTTGTGACATTGTGATCAGATAACCGGGCACCTTAACATGTGTGACATGAGTAATGTGAGATTTTTTCATTTATCTTTTTGCTGTTGTTTGCTGTTGTCCCACACAGGTCACCAAAGGCTTCTGTTAAATATAAAATTCACCTCTCCTCCTCATTCATTGGCCAAGATTCCTATTCTCAAATTGAAGACCCGCCTCCCCTCATTCATTGGTCAAGATTCCTATTCTCAAATTGAAGACCTGCCTCTCCCCCTCATTCATTGGCCAAGATTCCTATTCTCAAATTGAAGACCCGCCTCTCCCCCTCATTCATTGGCCAAGATTCCTATTCTCAAATTGAAGACCCGCCTCTCCCCCTCATTCATTGGCCAAGATTCCTATTCTTAAATTGAAGACCAGCCTCTCCCCCTCATTCAATGGCCAAGATTCCTATTCTCAAATTGAAGACCCGCCTCTCCCCCTCATTCATTGGTCAAGTGTGTTCTCTGCAGTTCAAACAGGGTTTTCTGTTTATGCCCAGCAGTCTATTTAACAATATTTTACCAAAGAGAGATAGATAGATAGCTGCATGTGTTTTGCGCGTACAACTGGCTAACTAACAAGTGGATTATGCGACCCAAGAGTAACGTGAGATTTTATTTTTTCATTTCCTTTTTTCCTGTGGGCACATTTTCACATTATTTGTGGTTGTACAGCATTGGTCACCATTGATGTCTATTAAATCAGAAGCTTTTCTTTATCTCCATTATTCTTGAACACACAAGAGTAAAATGTTTTCACAGACATCACTACAAATTACATGGGGTAAGAAACATATAAGAATTAATATAAAATTTTTGCTAGGCTTGTTCCAGTAATATGTCACCTCAGAACTTTCAACTTTCTTCAAACCGACTCCATGGTGTCATGTTTCTGCCAGAGTTTCTCTCCTGGCTGCGGCTTCAAGTCACATTTCTTGTCTTTTTTTTTGTCAGTTATTGTGCCATGTTTCTATGGTAACATTACCTTTGTTTATTATCCGTTTTGCTGCCAATGCCTTTGTTAAGCTCCTTGTGTAGCCAGCAGCCGTACCACCTGAACTTCAGAACAGGACATCCACCTGAAGTTAAGCCTGTTTGGGCCCAGCCAGTAGTTGGATGAGAATAGCTGATGTTGCTGTTGGTGAGCCAGCAGTGGGCGCTTACTGTGAGGTCTGAATGTGGACCCCAGTACCCCAGTGCAGTGACGGGGACACTGAACTGTAAAGATGGCACTGTCCTTTGGATGAGACGTAAAACCCAAGGGCCTGACTTTCTGTGGTCATTAAAGATCCCTGGGCATCCTTCATAAAGTTTTGGATATACCCTGATGTCCAGGCTAAATTGCCCACCATGGTCTGGTCATTCTGGCCCCCTAATCATCCCCTGTCTCTAATTGGCTATCTCTCATGCCACTTCACCACCTAACAGCTAATGTGTGGTGGAGCAAAAATGGCTGCCGTCGCATCATCCAGGTGGGGTGCTACACATTGGTGGTGGCTGAAGTGAGTAGTGAGAAAAAGCTATATATAAATATGAAGAATTATTATTATTATTTTTGGGTGGTTCCCCAAGAGACCAGTCACCACCAGGAACTGCTTTCCACCCTCTAAGTATTAAAAGTTCTCCCCTTTCAGTTCCTGGCGGGAGTGGATTGTTTTATTTGACCTTCTTTTGTGCTTCTTGTGATTTTCTCGATTTTTGAGCCTTTGCTCTTTCTTTTCACCATTCTGTGATATCTGTGATGGCCTCGGATTGCCTTTTCCTCAGGAATTTCCTTTTTTGTGCTCCACGGAGCGTCTTGCGCTACTGACCATTTCTGTTAAAAATTCACTCTTTTACTTCATTACGTTTGCCGTTCACAACTCCATTGCTGATATCTAAATTTCCACCTCTGACCTCCGTGGTCTGCACCCCTCTGACCGCTGGCTGTTCTGCGCACACCACCTTCATCTTTTATGTGATCCCGGGGTTTGAGCGCTGGCCTCTGTTTTCAGATGATTGGTTGAATAATTGTTCATGGAGTCACTGTGTGTCACTGGTTAATACTGCACATTAAAATGGAGCCCTTGTGACTGTCTAACAAACTCTATTGCTTATAATTTTAAGACCCACTTTTTTCCATAGGTTTCCAAACTTAAAATTGGGATGTGCCCTAAATTTGAGGTTTTTTAACTACCATCCCTCAAAAATCCCATTTTTCTGGGGTAAACGAGTGATTCCCTAATGGGGGGGGGCTTGTCAAGGGAAAGCGATTTCCACACATTATGTTTACTTGCAACTATTGTATCTACTAATCCATTTTTTCCGTAAAAGTCTGTTTTGTTAAATTGAAATTGGAAGCAATAGAGTGTTCACCATTTTTCTTTGAAATGCGGTTTGTTATTTGCCCCCATTAAACTTCTCCCTCCCTTGTTTCCACAGTGATCCCTGCTGGGAAATGGTGAAGCAGCCCCCCTGAAAGGTAAAGCTGAGATTTTCATTAAAGTGTTGATCGTATGCAGGAATATAGTTTTAATTGTCTCAATTTTATTGAAATAAAAGAAAACACAGAAGCACAGTACCACTCCATTACAGAACGTCCTTAATAAGCTGAGTTACATCCAAAGAGCCTTCACAAGTTCTTCGGACCCCATCACTTTTGTCTTCTTATGTTGCAGCCTTGTGCTAAAATTGTTTAAATCCTTTCTTTTTTTTTTCTTCTTCTCAATACACCAGAATGACGAAGTGAAATCCGACATTTAGGAATTTATCCAAACGTATTAAAAACAGAAGATTGTGCCTCATTCTGTTGATGATCATTGAGATGTTTCTGCACCTCGTTTGGAGCCCACCTGTGGTCTGTTCAATCGATTGGACTGATTAGGAAAGGCACACAGCTGTCTGACCTGCGAGGGTCCAAACCGTGAGGTCAAAGGAGTTTAGAGACAGGATTGTGTCGACGCTCAGATCAGGGGCTTGTGTAGCATCAAAGTGTCCCAATCAGTGCTGAAGTTTTGGGGTCTCGGAAGCCATTTTGCATACCGTTTTTAGGGTTGTGGCACACATTTCTGGGGGTGTGGTCTCAGGGGTCGTGATCCTTGGATCGGTCAGCTGATGGGATGAAAGGTCAGCGTTTGCACTGAGCGTTGTGTGATCTACGGACAGAGCCTTCCAGGCTTTTCTTGTATTCACATTGTCGTTTATTTGTCACGTCTTCTGGCCTTGAATTTTGATTGTGATTTTTGGTCGCTTTGTTTTATTTTATTTTTCTTTGCTTTGCCTTTTGCAAGCGTCTCCCAGTTTAACTCACAAGATGAGTTCTCTGTTTTCCTGCCGAGTCAGGACAGAAGATTTCCGAGGGTTCAGTGTCCTCCGTAACCGCCTGCACTTGGGGTTCAGATGGACAACAGGGTGGCACGGTGCACCCCCGGCCTTACCGAGTACGCTCGTTTGGTTCTGCGCCACTTTGCAGGACGTCCTGCTTTGCTGTTTTTTTTTTTCAGTCCTTTCCCAATGCACAGCATATTCAGCATCCTGACTCTGGCTCCTGACTTTTCTCTACAGTATTCCCGATTTCAGTTTTCCTTTCAAAGGTAAAAGCTTCTAATTTTAACCTGATGTGGTGCGGTGGTGCAAAGGGCAGGGAGAGGGCAAATGCTGAATACATATTGAATTTCCACTCTAAATGAAACAGTTGAGCCACCTTTATTTAATAAAAGATACTTTATCATGACTGACATTTGCCAATTGCTGCTTGTCCACTGCTGCCGCGCCAAGCAGTTTTACATTGCGGGAGGTTTGTTTTTTTGGAAACATCTCGGCCATGTCCTTTCAGATTTCTGTTTTATTAGCACACAGGGTGATCCCTTTTTTATTATTATTAGGGCTTTGCGTTATCTTCTGTGCATTTCCATTTTCCACCTTGAAGATCAGAGTTCAGTCCTTGGTCACCGCGTCCCAGGCTGATGTCTTTATCCAGGCGTCTCTTAGGCCAATACAGGGGGGAATTTCACTCACGTTATTAGTATTTCAGATAAGCCTGTGCAGCGAAGCAAATGTGTCAAAAGAATGTCAGCTTTGAGCGTTTTTTCTTGTGTCCTATCAGTTTTTCTGTTTGAATACACACATACATTTTGAACAGGATTAACTGTACCGGATACGGCGATATAAATAGACTCTGCCAGCCAGCCAGGAGGCCTGCTTTTATTACACTGAGAGTGCTTTGCTTTTATTCCTTATAGTTATTGGTCAGTCATAAATTATATCTGTTCTATATACTATGGATAGTCACACATTTTCACCTGGGGATCACCTACCTGGCTCTGTTGAGGTAAGCAATGCCATAATTGGACAAGAGGGGGCGCTCACATTAACAGTTTCTCCCAAGAAGGAGAAGGCAGCTGACCCAACCACAGGGCCCAAAGCCGGCGCCGCACTTCCAGTCACGGCTCTATAAAAAACTCGATAGTCCCCAGGAGGAGACCTAAACTTGGCCCGGAGCAAGCACCTTCATGAAACCTGACCCTCCATTAAAGGGACCCTTTTTTGTTGAGCTGGCCTGCACAGTATGATTTTCTGAGCGCAGTATTTGTTTGTTCTATTGTAGCGTTTAAACGGGGACGTCCAGTTGGTGCCCCAGCATTTTGAAGCAGCTCATGCAGTTCTGTCTACCTGGTCACAACATACAGTAGATCAATGTGTTTATATTTATTGTATTTATTGTGTCTAGGTGGGCAGAATTGCACACAAATACAATATACATATACATACATCTATATTATGACGCACATTGGAGGCAGTCTGATAATAACCTGCCGAACCAGGGGGTGACGCTGTTTCTAATGCCTTCTCTCTTCCTCCCACCACAGGCATTCCACTGCTGATGCCCCTTGTGGTGTTCACCCTTCTTGCCAGGATTATTTAAAACTTTAGACATCGCCATTTTAAACCAGCTCTGTTCTGAACTCACATCAGTGTTGCTTTTTTTTCCTTGGCAGGGTCACTGGGTAGTGTCTGCAACTCTTGCTTTCATTACTCGATAGATAGATATTGTAGGGTACAGCCCGGACACAGACAGGTAGACATGATGTTTTCACCCAACACGCGTTTATTTTATACTATTATTTACAATAGAGTGCACAAACCCAGTGCCACAGCACCAATCACCCCTCAAGTCCAGGCCTTCTTGCAATGCCTTTCACTTCTCTGGTCCACCTCCTCTCCTCTCCTCCGAGCTCTGTCCTCTTCCACCCGACTCCAGCCATCGAATGGAGGGAGGCGGCCCCTTATACACACACCTGGATGTGCTCCAAGTGCTTTCCGACACTCTTCCGCTGGCACTCACCTGTGTGGTGGAAGTGCCAGCTGCGCACCGGGAAGCACTCCGGGTGTCCCTGTTCCTCTTCCCCCATGACTCCAAAGGCACCGGGGCGCCTACAGGGCGACCACAGGCCCCTACAGGGTTGAGCGTCAAAGCTCTGTACCCGTGGTCCTCAAAGCAACCAGGGCGGTCGTCCCTACATGGTCTGGGGAAGGCGCAAGCCCTCCTCCGGACCTCCTGGGCGTCCCGGCCGGGTTGCCACCCCAGCCATCCCCGACAGTAGATAGATAGATATTGTAATGTAGCTGGCAGGATTAGATAGATAGTTAGGTGAAAAGCACTATATGATAGATAGATGCTTTGGCGTAGTTGGCAGGATTAGATAGATAGATCAATAAATATAGTAAATCCTCTCCATCTGTGGATTCTGTTCCTGCTGATTTGCTTTTACAAGATGTAACCCACTTTGTTTATGTGGTCTACGTCTGCCTGTTCGAGGTCATATGCAGCAGTGAAATGTGAGAGTGAGCAGAAACAGGCTTGTGATACCCTTTGATATCTAGGGCTGCATGTGCGGTACCCTGAATGGATCAACATGTGTCTACCCGGCACTGACCATTGAACCCCATTACTGATGCGGGCCAGGGCTTGCCATTGTGCCATGAACGAGGAATTCCCAGTAAGGGCAGGTCATAAGCTTGCACTAATTAAGTTCATGGCTTTTGTACACGTCTTTCAAAGTTGGTTTTTCAGGAGCATAACGTGTGCAGATAACCAGAATTGACTATATATATATATATATATATATATATATATATATATATATATATATTGTGGAGTTGTGTCCCCCGGACACAGACAGACTGACTCAGAATGTCCCCAAAACACACACGGTTTTACTTTTCTGCACAACGCAACCACAAATCTTCCCAATTACTCAGTCCTTATCTTTTTGTCTTTCTTTTCTTTTCTGCCTCCACTCCTCTCCTGCAAGCTCTGTCGTCTTCCACCTGACTCTGGCTCCCCGAGTCGAGTGATTCGGCCCCTTTTACACCCCACCCGGAGCACTCCAGGGGTTCCTCAATTAAGTTCCTCAATGAACTTCTGGCTCCGGAATTATCCCAGTGCCCCCTGGTGGTGACCACGTAACCTGACAGACTTGAGCTTTACAGCCCTTTGCTCATAGCCCGATGTAATCCAGGGTGGCTGTCCTTTCATGTCCCGGGGAATGGCTTCCTGGCTTCCTGGCTTCCTGACAGGCCACAATACCCGGCCGTCCAATCCAATAAATATATGTACATACAGACAACTCTCTGTATATTGGTAACACTTTTTTAGAAAAAATCCACTGTTTAGAAAAGGTGGAACCTTGGTGGGTCAAGCTGAAAGTGAAATGAGTGGTCTTTGTCCTCCGGCCTGTTGGCAAAAGGAGTGGGGCTGTTATTATCGTATTTCACCTGGTACCGGTGCCCGTGTCTTACCTCCATTATGCTGCGGAGACACTCTCAACATACAGAACTTCTATTATATAACAAAACACTCTTCTGTGTGTCCAGTCCCTCTGAGCAATCTGATTGGCCAGGTTGGCTTTGGCTGTGGTATGATTGGTCACTTTAGATTTGGTGACGGAGACGTGAGTGTGAGACGCATTAAGAGGAGTAGAGGCGTAGGAGGCACGCTGAGGGAGTCGACTTGGCAGACAGGAAGTGTGAAAGCAGACAGAAGGTAACAAAGGCACCTCAACAATAATGACAGAGTCTGAGAAGTGGGCTTTACAGGAACACACTCGAGAAGAGGAGCGCAGATGACGAGATGTTTGCACATACAAATACGGGGGCACCAAAGGTATTTGCAGGGCAAGAGATAGCAAGTATTTTTAATTATCCAATTACGTGTCTTTAACGAGTACTATGGCGAGTTTATATTTATTGTAATACAAACAGACATAACTAAGCAAAGTGTGAGAGCACCGGCCAAGTAAACCCCATTTAACAGGCACTCCTATTAATCAAATGCAACAAAATCAATGAAAAAATGTGGGCTTTGTGACACCGTCATCCAGAGGCAATTTGCAAGTCAAGCCAGAGTACTGAAGATGCCCCCTACCCGTGCGTGTCCAACGTTACGTGTAAACAGGCGTCTGGGGTACTGAGTGTTGCTTGATAAGGGGGAAAAAATGAAATGATTTTAGCACAAGGCCGCAACATAACAAAATGTGTTAAAATGAAAAGGGTCTGAGGACCGTCGGAAGGCACAGATTGAAAAAGATGCGCTAAAACTGTCCGCCGCAGCAGCTCCTTGTGATGTTTGCAGATTTACTGCCGAAATGCTCCACTTTTTGGTTTCCCTCTGCCTGACCCATTCATTAGATTTTCAGGTCAACAGCACCTCGAAAAATTTCCCCTAGACAGGCAAAGTAGATATCGTGGTATATAAAGTCCAAGTCTAGCGCAATAAATCACAGTCCAGTGAAGAAAGGTCAAAAGTAAATCACGTAGCCTGATGATTATTATGGGGCTCGCAGAACACAGAAGGGTCCGGGCTGCAGTAAATTATTAGAAATGAAACCGGGAGGTGGGGGCTTCATGACGTAACATGACGTCCGCTTGCTTTTTTATTTTTAGATAAGGCCTCGTTAGGTGTTCTGGTTAGTGCCTGTGCACCGTAACATTGTCTGGTCCTTCAGTGACTGCTGACCTTCACTGTGGTGGTCCTACTAATGCAATTTAATTCTTTTTGAGAAGCATTTCACTCTTGTTGACTTAAAGTGAACAGTATGGATACCTTCTTTCTTAACTACTAACCATGTAGTGGCCACAAGATGAAAATTCAAGTACAGTATAATTAAACCTAACAAACAGCCAAACGGACTCTTTTATGCTCTTTCATTTTGACAGCGCCTTTTTGCGACACCATATTGTTCTTATTAGAGTGTTGACCGTTACCAAAGTGATCTTTCCCAGAATCACTTGGGAAGACCATGTCATGATTGGGCTTTATGCAGATACTTGTATTGAGGGTTTCTTGAGGGGTCTGTTATTTTTATTAAGTGCTTGAAATTGTCTGTGGTTTAGATGTTGTGTTGTGTTTTGCAACGTCATGGACGCCATTTTAGGTCTTCAATTAGCACTGTAGCCACTGAAGTATAAGGCGAGTTCAAGCACAGGTAAAACGTGTGCCGAAAGAAATCTCTCAGTTCAAAAGTCCGTTTTAAAAATATTTAGTGAAAGTTAAAAGCAAATAATCCAGACAAGAGTAAAGAAAAAAGCAGTTACACACATAGAATAAAAGGCAAAAAAGAAGAAAAATATGTCTTCTCTAAACTTAGCTTTTCTTGAGAAACTTTTAGTTATTTCTGTGCTTAAAAGTTCTTAATTTCTTCTTCTGTAAGCCTTAAGTGTACGGCTGAGCACTTAAATAAGCGTGTTGTCTTACGTGTTACTTCACACACTCAAAAGGCCCGTAGGCACGGTTTAAAACCGTGTGCCCTCTACACCTTACACATGCCAAGGCTGGTCACTAACTGAGAATAATGTTTAGTCAGAGCTGTTAGAAATGGCAAGAATATACCAGTTCAATTCTACTTATGAGGGTTATAGGATTGTCATTTAGTAAAATATTTATGTAACGATGAAATGGCGCGTACAGGCACCATCTTGAAATCCCGTCGTTAGGGGCGTGGCCTCTGAGGGTGTGACCTGTGCTGAATCAGTGCGATGGGATAAATCTGACATCTCATATGCGGATACCAAACACTCTCAAAAAAGCTTTGTGCACACTCTAGTCACGTGCCTTTTTCGGTTTTTACCTCTTGCTTGTTCTCTCAACCTCGAATTTTGCCTCTCGTTTTGGTGTTCAAGTATGCTGACAGAACAGACCATCACTTTCTAGTCCAGAGTATCCATTATCAGGATTCCCATGGTGGTGCACATTACAGTTTTTTGATTTGTATATTCCTCTTTACAGACTCATATATATTTTTCTAGTTAAAAGACCCACTGAAGCCCATATGTGACAACAGCACTAATATATTTTCTGGTTAAAAGATTTTTTTGCTTAGCTTTTTAAACGTAACCACTAATCGACTGTTTTTACTGGTTGCGAGTCTCATCTTCCGATCCTTTTTCATTAAAATCTTTTACTGTCTCGTCAGTACGACTATCAGCAAAGTGTTTTCTAAGGCAACTGGGAGAAAAGGTGCAGTCAATGCCAGCAAAGGGGTCAAACTGAGAGATCAAAGCCAAAACGAGTGACAAAAATCGAATATTTCAAGAACAAAAGTCAAAACCAGGAGGACAAAAAAAACGACTGGATCATTTTGAAGAAAATAGTTCTGATATCCGCAAACACAGATGAGGAAGTTCTCTGAGTGAAAACATTTTTACTTACCACAGGATTACAGGAAGGACACACACCCTAACAACGCAGAATGCTCGCCTTATGATGGGAGACACAAAATGGTGGCACCGAAAACGGAGCAGAATTAGCTATGAATTAATAAACGGACTTAATCCTTACCTAGCAAAAAAAAAATTCAAAATGAGTGGTCATTCGAGAAATTTAATAAGGAAAGCCTCATAAAAAATCAAGTAAGTACCAGTTCCTAACACCGGGAAGACAATACTGAACTTACAAGGCTCCAGACCTGTAGCTTGAATCGTGGTCGTGAGTCGTAATCCAGAAAGGGGACAGGAAGTAAATTACAATCAGAGAGCAGAGAAAAATGGCTATAAGCAGTTAATTCAAAATCTAACAAAACAAAAATGATGCAAAGGGTTTTATTACACAACCCCAAATCTTGAATGTGTTGCACCAGGTTTTTAAAACTTCATGCAAGTGACATCGCAACGTGAGCCCTCTGGGAATCGCTTACCAGCATCCTAAAGCATGATTGTGTCCTTTAGGAAAACAAGACGATGCTGCGAGCGAAGCAAAAGATGAATAAAAACACTCAGTTTTGTTAGGGTACTGGTAAAGGTACACCGTGAGATCAAAAGAAAATGAACCAGGAGAGATAGCAAAGTGGTCATCACCGAGAAGAGTGTTAAACCAAGCGTTAAAACTGAATACGTAACCTAAACCTGGAAGTCAACATTCAGAATGTCTTCTTGAGGTGACAGCAGTTTTGAGAAAAATTGTAATCGATAGCTGACACGATGAAGACAGCATTCACGTAGGGCTCATAACCGGAAAGACAACAATTGAATAACAAAGCTCTGAACGTCGCCACAGAACAGTGCAGTGAGTCGTAAGCCATAAAGGGCGCACATAAACAGCAGCAAAAAAAAATACCCAAGAAGGCATTGCTGCAGAAATGGGCGGGGGGACCTAGCGATCATTTTCATCTTCAGCCAATCACATTTAAAATGTTTTCTATTGGCCTTCTGATTGATGTGCGCTAGCAATAACAAGATTCACTGAAGTCGAGTTAGCATCGACTTTCCAACGTGGTGTCATCTCCATAAGACAAACAAGATGGCAACCACGAGAGATGGTGAATCGTTTTTAACGATGTTAAAAATATAAGAAAGCAAAAGACGAACAGAACCACTAGATTTTTTGTGAATTTCCCCTTGGGATTAATAAAGTATCTATCTATCTATCTATCTATCTATCTATCTATCTATCTATCATATAGTGCCTTTCATATCTATCTATCTATCTATCTATCTATCTATCTATCTATTGATTATATAGTGCCTTTCACTCATCTATCTATCTATCTATCTATCTATCTATCTATCTATCTATCTATCTATCTATCTATCTATTCCTTGATCTCAGAAACGCAAAAAAAAAAAAAAAGGTGCAAATTATTTTTTAGAGACCAACAAACAATTGTAAAAAATTTGAACTTGTTAGCCAGATCGTGACAGATTTTATAACGAGCTCCTTTGTCCCCACTAAGCTGGTGAAACAATCCCTGCTACGATTACACGTGTTCATGTTATACACCTTGCAGAAGAACTCGGGCCCCTTGCTTCAAAAGAACAATCGTCATGTTGATCTCCTCCTTCACTTGGAATCGATCTGAACAAGCGCGCCACTCATGACACGTCACACAGGCTTATGGCACAAAACCGAATGCTCAGCCCCCTCATCATGTGGCCGCTGCACGAGTGGCGCTGCGTAGTGACAGCCCAGATGGGAGGGGCTAGATAAAAAATGTTGATGAAAAGCAGTGATTGGGGCGGAGCCTCCGTCCATTCCCAGTATCACTCGTTCAGCTTCTAGATATCAAAAGCCCATCTTGTCCAAAACTCTCACAGCCTCCAGACGGCAGATGACACTCAGTGTTAAAGCTGCAATGGCTGCTCCAAAAAGTTACTGGCTTCTCTTGAAAGTATAATATGAATCCCATGTGTTCTTTTGTATAATGGACTCCAGATCAGAAGTGGTGCCAAACTGCAGGATTCCAGATTGTTCTCCATTATCCAATTTGGTATGTGATACTCAGATTTGGATTCACGACAAGGTTATATTTTATTGATATAAATCTTGCTGACGTGTTTTTTAATAATACTCAGGACGACTGGAGGTGCTCTTAAGACATTCCCTGAATTCTTGGGAGGCCAGAACTCTAAAAGGGGCCTCATTTATTTGATTCGCACACATATAGTGCCTTCACTTTGTCACATTTCGTTATGTTGTTGCAGCCTTGTGCTAAAATCGTTTAAATTCATAAAGCAACACCTGATACCCCAGGATGGCAAAGAGAGGATTTTAGGAAGTGTTGTTAAAAATAAAATCCTGACATGTTCCTTTGACACGAGTATTTAGACCCTTTACTTCGTTGTGCTGGCAATTCCAGACTGGAATCTTCTTGGGTTAGACACAGGACAGCTGCTCACACTTGGATTTGGGGATTTCCTGCCATTCGCCTGTGCAGATCTTCTCCAGCTCTGTCAGGTGACCGATGGAGACCATCAGTGGACGGCTATTGTCACGTTCGATTTTGTTCAAGGCCAGGCTCTGTCCGCGCCACTCGAGGTCACTCCCAGAGTTGTCCTTAAGCCCCTGCTGCGTTGTCTTTGCTTTGTCCTGTTAGAAGGTGAACATTAAGCCCAATCTGAGGTCCAGAGCGCTCTGACGCAGGTTTTCATTATGGGTATCTCTGTACTTCACTCTGTTCGGTTTGCCCTCATCACTGACCAGTTTGCCAGTCCCTGATCCTGCCACCACTGCGCTTCTCCTTTGGAATGGTATTGCGCAGGTGATGAGCATTGCCTGGTTTCTTCCAGACGTGACCCTTAGAATTGAGTTTCATCATTCCAGTCAATCTTGTTTCTCAAAGTCTGAATGACCTTTAGGTGCCCTTTTGCAAACTCCCATAATGCCCAGATTACTTTAGTGTTGCAGTGATGATTATCCTTCTGGAAGTTTCTCCCATTTTCACATAGCCAGAGTGACCCTCTGGTTCTTCGTCACCCCCTTCTACCAGGGCCCTTCACACCCAATTGCATAGTTTGGTCAGGCGATCAGCGCTAGGATGAGTTGTGTCTGTTTCAGCCTTCTGCCAGTTAAGAATTACGGAGGAATCTTCAGTGCTGTAGCCTTCCCCAGACCTGCACCTCAACACGGTCCTGTCTCTGAGCTCTTCAGGCATTTCCTTCAACCCTCACCTGTGGGACCTTCTCTAGACAGGTGTGTGCCTTTACTAGTCCTGCGCATTCAGGTCAGTTTAGCACAGGTTGGACTCCATACAAGGTGTAGAAACATCTCAGTGATGACCAATAGAATGGGATGCACCTGAGCCAAAGCACAGGGTCAGAATATTTCTGTCAGTTGGCACTTTGCCACCACACAAACATTTTTCAGGCTTTTTAGAAACTTTTTACTATTCCTACTTGAAGAACTCAGGCCATTTCTAGTTCCTGGTAGGGCATTTCTGGTACTCATTTTAGCCCCAATTCCAAGGGTGTGTACTTTTTGTACAACCAGGAACTGTCATATGTGGACCTCGGACAATGAATTGTGCTGATTGGTTGACCATAAGTACTGGCAGCACCTTACATATCTGTTGGTACTTTGGAGAGTTATTGGTCAAGACGGAGCTCCACGCTTCACACCGCCTCACTCTCTCTTCAGAACTGCCTCCGTGGTGGGCCGCACCACACACCGCATCAGAGCGATAACCCGCTGTGAAGACGCGATGGCTTTGAAACAATGAAGGTTTCCTGTGTGAAATCCAGAGGGAGGTCCTCCATGTACTCCTGATCACCACCCTGTACACCACATTGAAGTAATTTAGGGGAAGGTCCTCCATTAAGTCACGATCATTTTAAAATAATAAGGTGTTGTCCCCTTTGAACATACTGCACTTGTTTCATCGTCCTCATATTGTGCATTCAGGTTACAGTTCCTGTTGTGAGGTGGGAACATAACAAATGAAAATGGCCAAGGGCCAGCATACAGGAACTCGGCGATTCCTCATAGCGTGGGACCCCCTGGCAACTGCATTAAGACGGCCCTGCCATGGTGACTCGGTTTTCTCCTTTATGCTCTTTATTGTGTGGATGTTTCTAAAATCCCATACACTTACCACTCTATGATCAGGTACTTTAGTACCCGGCAATTAGAGAGAGGAAAGAAACAGGCAGGAGTTACGTTCCACGTTTAATTACCGTATTTATTACTGACAAAATGGCCAAAAGTATTAAGGAAGCAGAATACAATGTGAATACTGGCCAAGCACACCCTTACAGCCTGAGGAGCAGAGCATCTTGGTGTCCATCGGCGGCTCTCAGCTTATCTTCAGTCTGACTTGGTCTTTGCTACCACATGGCCTTTGAATTAAGGGTATTGAAACGGGCCACAGGCCTGTCTCCGTATGGCTGCCGAGATCGAATGGTCTTCATCATGGTCTTCTCTTCATGGCCAGATGGTGAAAGTGAGAGAGAGAGGGGGGTAAAGGCAAGGAAAGTGACCAACTTCTTACCATTCTTACCACTAAACACCAACCAATGGGGTGGTCGTAGTGCAGAATGCTAAACAGCCAATCTTTAGACCAACAGAATTAGCGTATCTGTCCTTTCCTGACCAGTCACCAATGAAAGCACACGGGTACAACTCGTCCCCCAGTTGCTTTGTTTAGTTAGTTTATGGCCTTCCTGCAGGTGATGGCTTATGTGCTCCAAGTCCAAACACAGTCAGCCTCGTCGAGCTGGTCTGTCGCTCCAACCCTCACCGTAAACGTACCATCCTGAGTCCCTCCTGAAGACTGAGAGGGTCGGTTATCTAGACATCAAAGCTGTTCTCATCCGTGAAGTAAACACTCTCTTACATTACATAGCTTTCTCTAGCTTACAAATAAATACATGCAAAATATTTATAAAATTTATAAACCCCTCTCTTAACTCAATTTCTCTTTTTGTAAAATCTTGATTGCTTTGTATGGATTGTAATAAAATTAATAAGAAATTTTATAAACCCCATTGCTGCACCCACATAGTAGTGAAACAGGACAAACTTTGAAAATGAATAGACGTTGGCACCGTATCTGATCGTGTTCAGGTGTGACGTTAGAGCGCCCCCTGCGTGGGGAGACGAGCACGTGGCCATGATATCTCTGCCAATGAGCAGCAAGTTTCTAAAACACACAGAGCTCTGATCTCTCCAATCTCAAAAACGTCAAACGTTACTCCTTAACAATCTCCAGATGATAATGTCTACTGGACAAACAGGTAAGTGGAGGCAAGGTGCGCTCCAACATGTGGCGCCTCCCCCTCCCCTTGGCCTGCAGCCACTCTCTCGGATCCATGCTAATAAATCGGCACCGTAAGCGAACTGTGATACATAATGCAATGAGAAAAGTCACAAAATCAACCAGAATGTTGAAGCAAATTCTTGAAAAAAACCCAATCTAATTCCTTTAAGTAGTTCCCTTGTGAAAAGCAGACAGACGGACAGACAGATGTTCGATTTTAATATATAATATGTATATATATATACATACATATTGTAAATGATCCACATAACACGGAAAGAGGTTTGGGGGCAGCCAACCATATACTTGAAGCTGTGGCTCAAATTAAAACAGATCAGCCCGTAACAAAGAACAAGAAGAACAGCAAAACATTGTGCTTATAAGTAAGGTAGACGGGAAGTGATTTCATTGGGCAGGAACTGGAAAAACATCCTCCGGACCAGACGTGACGTCTTGATGTCGGAACCGGAAGTGACGTCATCGGACCCATGTGGAATTTCCGGTGATCGGTCTGCTAATGGAAAAGAGCAAGGATTAGTGCACTGCGCCATCCCCTGGTTTGGCGAGGAATTGCCGTCTTTTGAGCCTTTTAGCTGCCTTCCATGCATGCGTGTGTGACAATATATATATATATATATGTAGATATACAGTAGATATATACTGTAGATTGTAATAACTATGAGTCTCCAGGCATCATAAAGGTTTGGGGCAGCCACCCGTATATTATATCCCAGCTGTAAAAGTTTTTGAAATATTTGAATAGAAATATGAGTCCAAAACAGAACTGACTCTTTGGAGGTAAGATGGCGGTTTTAAGGGCTGGGGAAGGAAATGATGTCATCTATGCCGGAACCAGAAGTGACCTCATCAGAGGTGCTGGCGCCGGAAGTGCCGGAACTTGCTGAGATTTCCTGGGAATGGTCTGCAAGAAACTGAGAGAGACAGTCAGCACACTCTGCCACCCTCTGGTCTGGTGTAGTATTACAGTTGCCCAGGCCCTTTAGCTGTCTCCTACTCACACGTGTGTGACAAGATAGACAGATGTCACACCAGCACAGCGTCTGAAGACCTTGTGAAGGCCTTGCAGACATTTACAGTCCATCGAACGTGACAAAGGAAATGGAAAGGACTTAGCAAACCAATTACTACAGTTTTTTAAAAAAAAAAAAGTAACGTGCGTCTCCTTATTCACCCTTCAGTTTTCTAAATTTACTTTTTCCATCCCGCCGTTTCATGGCTTCACTGTGGCAGTTGCTTGTAAAGCCCTGAAGTGCGTAGGACAATCAATGGAATGTTTCTTAGTTAACTCCAGTTACCTTAAATGCTTGGAATTCCCTGTTAATGCATGGAAATGCTGGCGACATAAGTGGCTTGAAAATTTGCATAAGTAATATAAGGAGTTTAGAGTGGCGGCCCGGTGGCACAGTGATTACCACTACTGATTGAGCACCACATTCAGGCCTCGGCCCGGTCACTTCCTGTGTGGTGCCTGAATGTCCTCTCCATGTCCGTCTGCTTTTTCACATATACTGTTTATTGTCTTACATCCCAGTGGCACGCCAACCAGTATAACAGAGAGTTTAGTTAGTGTGGCTGAGTTCTGCCATGAACTGGCACCTTCCCTTTCTTGTGCAGGATGACGCCCCTGACGTTGGATTTAAGAGATGGGTGGATGTTTTCTTCACTGCACAGAAGTTTATTTAGAAGGATTCCAGGAAAACTGGAAAATAAAAGTGAGACGGGGGAGGGGGGGGCGTTGTGCCCACGCCTCGTTATCTTCTTAGTTACTGTACAGTGCGTTTTCATGAAGAAATATGAAATATTGTGGATTTCAATAACAATGGCTGTTAGGGAGTCATTCTTCACCGAAAAGGTCAACAAACAAACATCTTGGCATTTCACATTCCTGCTGACAGATGTAAATTTCAGACTTTGCACATCGTTTACCGGGCACCAAGTCGGCAGCAAATCAAGATGAATCAGACTAGCGCTGAGCAGCTACTGTACCTCACCTGCTTCTAGTTAATGGAGAGTTACGGTATGGCGTAATCGGAAAGTGTCACAACTACGGGATGTGCAAAGTGACCGACGGCAGACGCGCATCACTTGCTTTATTTTCCGAGTGACAAGGTAGACACCAAACTGAAAGCAGTTGAGGGTTCATTAAATGGACGGACCTTCATTACGTACCCATTCACACTTAAAGCAGGGTTTTAGCATTAGACCATTGTGACCTGTGGGGGGCGCTGCAGCATCCCAAACACAGACACAAGTCCTCATTACGAACGTATTATTAACAGTTACCTTACTAAAGGCTTCTTTATCAATTTACAACACCACACATTAGAATTCTTTCTCTTTTTGCTCACTGGCTTCTCCTCCACTCCTCCCAGGTGAGTGTTGCCCGTCTCTCTTCTCCCAGTTCCAACTCCACCTGGATGTGGCAGAGCAGCACCTTTTTATCTTGGACAGTAGTGCTAGGGAACATCCCATCCGGGTCAATCGGAAATCTTAGAAAGTAGGGATTACTAATCCCAATAGCTCCCCCTGGTGGACCCCACAGAACTCAACCGGGCTGCCCCATGGAAATACAACTGTGGGTGTCTGTGTGCAAATCCTAGGATGGGTGTGCTGCCATCTAGTGTATCGGGGCGCCACTGCTCTGAATGCACGCTGTGTAATGAATCGGGTTCTGTCCCGATCAGGATGCCAGCCTATTCCTGTCGTCCGTTGCAATGTAAAACTCCTAATCCGCTTCTGAAGTTATTTGCCGTTATTTTCAATGACACCATGTCACATCTTACTGTTTAAGGAGGAAGCGGTTTAGAAAACAGCAGCAGTTTTACGGGCAGCTTGAGCCAAACTCTCGTTCAGCTGAACTGAATGATAACACCGGTGAAGAGAGAGCGTTTTTGAAGAGTTTTAAATGGACACGTGAGATGCGGGAGGAGTGAAGCTTGAAACCTCTAAACTACGTATGTCACATCCGGGGGCGACGTGGGGACACAAGTCTATACTGACCTGGTCAAGCAGGGTTGATCACTTTGCTCTGTCTATATATTTAGAAAGTATTTGGAGCCCCTCGCTCTCTGCACACTTTATTAACTTGGATGAATTTGACATACGCTCATGATATCAAAGCGAAGACCTGCTTTTAGAGCCACAGCAGGCAGCCATTAGGAAGACGTGAAAATGACAATTCAAGCACAGTGAGGGGGTCACAAAGGAATGGACTGAGCTCTATAGAGAAGGACACTCATATGGTACGTACGTCAAAAAAACCTGAACTGTTATATATAAGAATATTATCATACAGTTTACAGCAGGGATCCCCAACTCCGGTTCTGGAGGGCCGCAGTGGCTGCAGGTTTTCATTCTCACCCTTTTCTTAATCAGTGATCTGTTCTTGCTGCTAATTGAACTCCTTTTCCTTTCTTTTTCATTGACTTGTTTTTTAAGGTTTGTTCCCCTGAATCTCTTTGTCGTTCCTCTGATTTGCTTCATTTCTTTCCTTAAATGGCACCCAAACAGAAATGAAACGTGAAGTGAGTGAGCCGACAGAAGACCAGCTAAGTCAGGGCCTCAAACTCCAACCAGTTTCACTCCAACCAGCTGCTTAATACAACAACAACAACATTTACTTCTATAGCACATTTTCATACACACAGTAGCTCAAAGTGCTTTACATATTAAAGAATAGAAAAATGAAAGACACAATTCTAAAACAAAATAAATCAACATTAATTAACATCGAATAAGAGTAAGGTTCAATGGCCAAGGGGGACAGAAAAAACAAAAAAACTCCAGATGGCTGGAGAAAAAATAAAATCTGTAGGGATTCCAGACCATGAGACCACCCAGTCCCCTCTGGGCATTCTACCTAACATAAATGAAACAGTCCTCTTTGGATTTAGGGTTCTCACGGAAGGGCTTGATGATGATGATGGTCACGTAGACTTCTGCCTTTTAATCCGTCCATCATTGTTGGAGCCTCATGTTAATGAGGCTCTGATTCTTTTCACTAATTAAACCCGCTCTTTAATTCCATGGCTTGTTGCTGCTCTCATTGTGCAATAGCAGACATTTCCGAAATTGTCGATTTTTCTCTTTTCTGTTAAAATGTTTAGGGGACTTGAGCAGATCAGCATTCCTGAGACCTTCACCTTTCTTTATTTTCAGATATTATATGATGGTCACAGTTTGGCTCATTTTGTATCTCATTATTGTTTGGCTGTTAATTAACTCTTTCAGGGCTGATGTCGACTTTTGTCAAACTGCAAGAAAACGCATCGTTACATTTTAGGTCGACTCTCTTTGCTAGAAGGAAAGTTACATAGCTGTGTTAATTGAACCTCGATTCGCGTCATGTGCGTGAGTAGCGAAGAGCAAACAACCTCTAAAATGGCGCAGAAATCAGGTGAGTGACCAAAGCAAATGTGCAGAGCAAAATACTCCATGGACGTTTAACGTAATTTCGTTGAACAGGACTCTGACTTGTTGGACTCCGAGTTTGATGCAAGTGATCTGGAGATGGATATCAAAAACGAAAGTGAGGTACCAGCATCATCTGATCAGTCCCCAGCTGATCGTAGTGCTGAACACGTTTGTGTAGCTGATGCACCTACAACAGCATTTGCCTGGGAGGACCACCACTTATGATGATAAGAGGTATAAACCATTTGGCGTCACACTGCAACTGCCACCTCCACTCACCTGCTGTGCGAAGACAGCCAGTCAGCTGGCCCATCATGCATTCCTGCAGACCATTGAGGTGCCCCCACGCAGCCACTGCCACCAGAGATGCCAAACATGTGCCAGCAGCAGCCACAGCACATAGCAACCGAAGTTTTATGTTGACTTACGTGTGAAACCATTGCTTTTTTGGAAAAAATATTCAGCCCTCAAAGAGTTAAGGAAAAAGAAACAATTAAGGGGTCTGAGTCTTCAAAAGCAAGTCAATTAAAATGAATTCGAAGAAGTGAATTAGCAGCAAAAACAGCTCACTGATTAAGAAAAGGGTTAGAATGAAAACCTGCAGCCACTGTGGCCCTCCAGGACAGGAGTTTGGGACCCCTGGTTTACAGTAATTCGGTTTTAGTCGTCAAACATCTCCATCAAGACGAAAATCCCCCTTTAAAGGTCGTTGATCCTGCCAGTCCTTCTGTACGGACCTGAAACGGTGACTGTTCTCAAGTCTGAGCAGAATCAACTGGAAGTCTTCCAAATGTCTTGTCCACGTTAGTTCCTGGCTGTCACTCTTCGGGACCAACTTCGAAACGAGACCATACTGAAGAGGTGCGATAGCCAACTGATGGTGGACGTGGAGGTCCATCGGACACAACTACACTGGTTTGGAAGAAGCTGAGATGGCCATCCCTCTGACCAGTTCTCCCATCTCAGCTGAGAACTTCTCAAGCTCTGTTAGAGTGACCATTGAGTTCTTGGTTACCTCTCTTCTGGCCCAGTTACTCAGTTTGACCAGATGGCCAACTCCTGGTGGGATTCTTGAGGCCACTGTGCTCATGGGAACCCTCCGACCCTTTGGAAATGGCTTGATCCCGATTCTCTGATCCAGGCCTCAACACATTGTGATCGCAGAGGACTACAGGGAATGGGACAAGTGTATTGGATCTCAAGGAAGGGACTTTAACGACGCTTGATGATATTTTTATTTTTCCTTAACAGTTCCAGAGATTTTTTTGACGCATGTCCCATATGAGCGTTCTCCTCTGCAGCGCTCAGTCCATTCTTTCGTCACCCTCTCACTGTGGTTGAATTGTCATTTTGAGTCTTACTAATGGCTGCCTTCTGAGGCTCTCTCCTTGGACCGTGTGGCCACCGTCACCGTGACCTTTGGGTGTTCTTCTCATTGTCACTCATTGAAGACGGTGCGGTCCTGTAAATGTTCTGACACTCAGGTGATGCCAGTATTTGTCACTCCTGAAGATGGCATGCAAATGAGAAGCTTCTTGTGGGTACGACGTTTTCTTTTTTTTGGGGAAGCTGATCTGCTGGTTTCCTTTCAGGCTACAGAACAGTTAATTCTTTTCTTCTGGCCCTAAAATGTCACAAGGCCCAATTTGATACAGTAGAGCAGCTTGATGCCAACGCAAGATTGAAGCGCCAGGTGTGATTAAATAAGATCCCACATTTCATTCAAACTTTAATTTTCCCCTCACACTTGAGCAGCTGGAGCCCACTGCATGGGCCTGATAGACAGACAGTGGATTCCATTTATGGCACATACATACAGTAATGGAAAAACGCGTTTAAATGTCATTCTCTTCTGGCCCGCTGTGAATTGGTTTAGGTCATGTGTGCTTTAAGTTGTTTAGCGGCTGATGGCAGAGTGTTACAAATCTAATTTATTTCTCATGGGAGTAAGATTGATAATGCTGTTATCGTTATGAAGACAGCCTGAATTTAAAAGGCTTCAGACCTTATGAGGTGTTTGGTGTTTACAGCAAATTGACAGGAGAGATCCACTCCATCCCCAAGGAGAAGACACTGCGTGAATAAAATTAAAGCCAGACGGCCGGACTTGTTTTTTTTTTTTTTAAATATGCTCGACTGTGGGTATGCGGCCCGTCTTTTGTGTCTGAATGCCAAGCGTTGTGGAGGGAGCTGGTGTTCACGGATGGAATCTGAAAGAAGCGCTGGCCTTTGTGGACATTTGCTGAAAGAGGACCTCGTGTCGTCCCCAGGCCTGGATGGTGCACTGGCATGCCAGCCGGCTTTGGGTTGGCATACTGCTTTGCCCTCACTGCTCTTCTCCCTTCCTGCCGTTTACCTCAATGTGGCTTATCATTTGTGATGGAAACCGGGGTGTCAGCAAGCCCCAGACACACTCACACAGAGAGTCCCGGGTTCAAATAAAGGAAGGTTTATTCACCAATTCCTCCACAGATATTTACGGGTTCTCTCTCCACAATGCCGCTCTTCTTGCCACCACAGCACTGCCCCCCCTCCAGTCGAGTGTTGCTCTATACCCTTCCAGCTCCAACTCCGGCCTGGACAAGGGAGTGCAGTCCTTTTTATTAAGGACCTGGGAGTACTACTGGTGCCAGGGCCGGTGCCCGATGGAAGTACTTCCGGGTTATACAGAAGTCCCATTCATAAGAGAGTGCATCTCCCTGCAGCACCCCCATGTGGCACCCATGGTCCCCTGCAGGGGGTGTGTTGCTGGACTACATCTCCCAGCATTCCCTGCTGGTTCCCAAATGGACACTGATATGGAGGGCTGCTGCCATCTAGCAACCCAGGGGAGTTAGGAGATCCTAGCGACATCTTCTGGTGGTCGTCTGTCTGCCCATCCACTTCAGCCATCACTTCCAGGCTTGGCTCCTTCCTCTCTCCTGGTCGGCATACCCATCTGTCTGCTCAGAACCTCCCATCTGGGTAAGGAATCATCCCCTTCTCTGGTCGGAATGCCCCTCCAACCCCTGTGGCATTTTCAGTTCTCTGATAGAAATGTTAATTATGTTCAGTTGTCACCAAAATGCAAAACATTCATTCAGCAAAAAGCAGGAATTGTTGAAAAATAGAAATGTACCCACCTATTGTGCCCTGGCCTGTGCCAGCTCTGTTGGGGCACCGGTGATAAAGAAACAGTCTGTGAAGTTTAGCCCAACACAAAACAAACATAATAAACCATCCTCATGGTCACATAACCCAGTTGAGGGTCATGAGAGGCTCAGGCCTGTCCCAGCAGCATCGGGCTCAAGGCAGGAACCATCAGTGGGTGGACAGCGAGGCCGTCACCGGGTTCAATGACTACAAAACGGAACAAAGCAATAAAACCGTCTGCTTTCATAATCCCCTTCTCTCAGCATCACGGTGGGTTAGGGTGGAAGCCTCACCCAGCAGCAAAGTGCCAGGCAGGATATGTTTAAGTGCTATGGTGGATCGTAACAGAGTGACAACGTGAGAAGAGGCGTAACCTGGCCGGGATGGGGCTGCGCTGTTATACCAGTCAAGGGGGTGAGATTAATGGATGGACTGGGGGAGGCCGTTTATCAAGAGAAAGGCATGAGAGTTGTGATAGTTGGCAGTAATGCACTGGCGTAGACTCAGTATGGACGCCCACCGTGGTCAGGTTGACTAAACCACATGCATCTGCACCTGAGTGTACGGTCAGCCGATCGCCCCCTCAACACCCTGGAGCTGCTCCGCCACACCACCACACTCACCTACTCCTCCGAAGTCTGAGCGCCCACTCGGTAACTGCACATCACCACGGACCCCAATGCACATAGCCGCCCTCCCATTGTTTAGTGTAATATTTCAGTCTTTTCTTTATTACATTATTTTTTTCTTTAATATATAATAGTTTTTATTTTAGCCTATAAATCCATTAGGCAACATAGGTATAGTCATCTAAGGGGCATGCTTCAGACACTGAGGGGCACCCAACACCCCCAGGTCATAGAAATATGACGATAATGCCCTCGGTATGTACAGAAAGGGGGCACCAGCTGGTCATCTAACTGTGACGATGCTGAGTGGCCGCTGTTACCAGCTGGGCACCGTTTATGAAAATGAAAGCACGCACACTGTGTATGGCAAGGGGCTCACACTCCTTTAAATGTGCAGTAATGTACCATCTGTGCATTTGAGGGACTGCGTGCCCCAGAGCACCAAGTGGGACCCAAATATAACCCAACCACCCTGCCTAGAGCTCCATTCAGGTCTCACCTCCTCCTTTACTTCCACTCAAGTTAGACGTTCATCGTACTCGGTAAACCTGACCTGACTTGACTTGAACCCCGAGGTCCTGTGTGAGGCCCGTCAATGCCCAGTGTTTGGCGCACAGATGGGCACTGCCACGGCCCTCTTTTCTCATCATGACTGTCACCCTGATTCATTTCACATGGGAGCGGCACATCCGTCACAATAAAGTTGAGCTTTCCAGCTTTCTCGGAGCTGGCAGAATGACAGATGAGCGCACCGTGGCCAGCCAGCCTGCCTATTCCATGCCAGCCTCCGCCTTCTCATTTCTTTTCTAACTTGCTCTTGATTTCCCTGGCACTTTATTTATTTCATTTTATTTATGCTCATTGAATATTAGACACTCGTGTTGTAGCCTCCTGTAATGATAATGGATTGCAGTAACTCAGGGCTAAAATAAATAAATAGATCCCGTTGGTGGGCATTCAGATGGATGGAGAATTGGGCTTCGTTTGAAATGAGCTGCCAGCCGCTTCTATGAGAGGAAGAGGAGGCCTGACGTGTTAATCAAATTCCATCAGAATTAAACAAATGTCATTCAATTATGTAATTTCAAGCGTGATTCTGTGGAAGAGCATTATGGGAATGATATCGCAAGTAATTCGAGTTTTTATTGTAACCCTTGGTGAGCCTGTGAAGACTGGCAACTGAAGCTTCTTATAAACCCAAAATTGAGCGCCCTGGAATTCCGCGGCTCTCCCTTTGCTTCAGTTTTCAAATTTATTAACACAAATGAACGTCCGTGGATGAGCAGCATGGCTGTCGTGTCTTAGCCAGTGTGTCTCAATCCTCTCTCAAGTGTAAAGGGAGCTTCATTTTCGTCGTGCCGTGATTTGGCAGGCAGATTTGATTTTTTTCCGTCTGTTCTTCTGTGTTTAAAATTTTTTCTAAGATCTTTCCCAGGGTTTCATAGGCCAAGGAATCCTTTGCAAAGCAAAAACTAAAGGCAATCTGAAAATCACACAGTGTGACCACAAGGGGGCGCCACTGAGCCCCAAGCCACAGACCCAATGTCACACAATGCCGCGTTCACATAAAATGATTTTATTTGTAAGTGCCAGCCAGGATTCTCTCCTTCCGTCCTCCTGATGCTCGTCGCCCGTCGCCCGCTGCCTCCAGACTCTGACTCCTCGAGGTGAGGTGGAGCGGCTCCTTTTACCTCACAGTAACTCCGCTGCGGGACGTCCCATGAAGCTGAGACTGACATGTAAATCCAGCGACGTTTGTCATGTAATGCAGACTTTGCTTTCCTTAAAGGGTCCGGGCCCAACACTGGTCAGTTCGCCCCCTCGCTGCGACAGATGGCTCCAAAACGGTTAACCAAAGGTCTCATCTGATCCTGTAGGGCCTGAGCACCGGCTGATTATAGAGGTCGGTCTGTCTCTTTAATATTTGATATTACTAGTGTAACAGAAAGAGAGGACAATGATAACAGAGTTGGAGTGCCAAGATACCATACCATACCATACCATATTTATTTGTTGAGCGCTTAAAAACACAGCATTACAACTGACCAAAGCGCTGTACAGTTACAACAAGCAGGACTAAAAGCAAAATATTAAAAATAAACATTAAGAGAGAATTAAAACAGAGATACTAAAAACAGGTCAAGGGACCAAATAAAATAGAGAAAATAGCAAAAGGCAAGTGGAAAATGAAACAGGTTAAGAATTAAAAGCCAATGTGAAGAAGTGCGTTTTTAGGCGAGATTTGAATATGATGGCCACTCCAGAGGCAGCAATAACACACAACATAGTGCAGAGTCCTTTCTACCGATGGGACTTCAAGACAGAACTCTTCCAAGATGGCGGAGCTTCTGGTTTTGGGCCCTTCTGACAGGATGAGGCGGGTCCGGGTGGACGGACAGCGGAAGTGACATCAGAGGTCTCCTAGCTGTCAATCAACCGGTCTGCAGAGTGAGAAAGAGCGAGAGTGGCATTAGGACACAGCGCCAACCCCTGGAGCAGCGACAGAATTGCAGTCACTAGGGCCCTTTAGCTGCCCCTACGTGCATGCGTGTGACACCAGAATTCATGTGCCACTCACGAAACACAACCCCCCCGGGGCATTCTGCCAACGTTGCTGCCATGCCCTTCACTTCCAACTGTGATTAATGTAAAAAAGGAGCATAAAGGAGAAATTAGGGTCATCACAGGACCCCCACCACGACAAAAACGGTAGTCTGGAGAGTCCTGCTGCGCTCGGGAGCAAAGAGAAATTGTGTCAACTGCAGTTTCACATCCAAGTCTCTCCGTGTGTTTTTAGTCGAGTACTCATTTGTGACACGCGCCCGATGCTCCCGTGCATTGGCACCATGTTTGGCGCGGGTTGCCATCACAGTCGGAGAGTTTGGGTGCTAAACCGGCCTGCACCCAGACTGGCCTCCTAGTGAAAACGTGAGGTGCATCATGAAGCGTAAAATACGTCAACGGAGACGCAGCCGGAATTTGACATCAAGCAAGGAGGAGAAGGAAACAAAACTAAAAAAACATCAAAATCGCAATTTCATGTCCTGTTCTCAGATCTCCAGACGAGTACTGAATGCTGGGTAAACGACCTCATTGTTTATAATGGTAGGGGGTCCTGGCGAGTCACCAATGGGGGTACATAGACCCCACGGTTGTGTTCAATTCAACGGCGGGGGGGAGGGCGCCGTCCCAATGATCGTCCTAAATTGAGCCAAAGGGGAACCCCCACCCCCCTCCACTCAGACGATCAGGCTCAAGTCACTAAGGGGGACAAAAACTGGCCGATGATCTCACAAAAAGGACCCTCGCAAGGAACAAAGAAATTCAACCAATAGGACAACCCAGCCCTGAATAAACTGATTTAAAGGACTGGTGGTGTGAGGCAGGGCGCCCCGTCTGGGGTTTGTTCCTTGCCTTGCGGCCCGTTTCTTTCTGGGACAGGCTCTAGTTCTGGGGGGGTTTCTGTGACCCCGTTCTGGACTAAGCGGGGTACGTAAATGACTGACGGTGTGGGAAACGCACTCCTCTCCCCAGTGAATGTCACTGCTCTCTGTTTTTATTTGTATTTTTAAAATTCGAATAAGCGGGAAATAAAGGTGCATGTGGGGCATCAACGTCTCAAAAGCGGGCAACACCCCAGCCCTACAGAAACCCCAACATCTCCATGTGCGGCCCGACAGCCCCCTTCGGTCCCGTAAACGTTCTGACACTTAACTGCGGTGATCCCTTCATGGCTGTCCGTATCCGTGTTCTCCGACACCTTCCAGCTGAGCCCCACGGTGTCTGGTCTTAATTGGTCCTTACAGGCGGCACGTGTCTCGGCGACGATTAACGAGAGGCATGGAGAGGCTTATGGAATCGGCGTGGTGCTTCCTCCTTCACCTGCTTTTACACTCCCACATTGTCACACTCGGGGTGTGTCAGGGTCCCCAGTGGGAGCTTTCCAGAGCACTCCGGACCCCAAAGTGGGCTGAAGGGTCGCAAGGCAGCGGAGAGACCCAAAAGTCCACCGATGGTCTCCATCCAACCTGGCAGAGCTTGAGGGGGGGCACCTACGGCCAAGAATGGCAGAGAATCCCCCGACTCCGGGTGTGCGACGCAAGAAGACTCCAGGATTGGAATGGCTGCCAGAGGGGCTTCGATGAAGTGCCACGTGAGGGGGTCAGACTTTCCTATATTCCCATTATCTCTTTGTCATTCAGGGGGCATTGAGTGTTGCTTGATGAGGGGAACACAAGAATTGAAATGATTTTAGCACAAGGGGGCAACTTAACAAGATGTTTGTAAGTGTAGGGGCCTTTCTGAAGACCCTCACTCCACACCCGTCACCGCCAGAGTGATTTTTTTTAATGTTGATTAAGCCCGTCCTTAACGGTTCATTGTGATCCCTTGGAGCTCCTCGTCTTCTTCATCTCCTTTCTGAGGACCTCAGCAGGGCCACGACCTAATACGACGTATTCTGTGTTCCCCCTAAAGCCACACGTTTATTGACGAATGGACGTTTTTGCCCGACTTCCCTGAAGGTGCCTACCGATGTCTTCGTCGTCTTAATTAGTTTCTCTCTTCTGTCTCCTTGCGGCTCCCGTCTCCAAATCAAAAAAAGAAAACGTAAAGCGGCGTGTTAACAAGGCCAGCCAGTCGCGCTGAACCAATTACTGCTCGAGTCACAGTGCAGGCCTCCCGTACTCCTAGCAACGCCATCTCTGAAATGCAGACGCACGAGGCAGAGGGGGCCTGTGAAGCTTCCAATTAACACCTCGCAGTCTTTGTGCACGGTAGTCAAACCTGCGCCGCGACAAGGGAATAAGCCATTGTTTGTTTCAATTCACAGCTCCTCTTCTCCGTATTTTGGAGGCGGAGTGACGGCCCGGACATCAGCGGACAGCAGCGAGCGTCACTAAATGAAAACTCCCTGCGCCTGGGCACCGATAAAGAGGATACCCTCTGTGTGCCACCTGGTCCACGGCCGACTCGCTGGGTCACACAGTAAATGACAAAATAAACAGAAAAGGGGGATACAAACAAAAAACGCCATTAATGGAACGGTCACCACTGAGTTTCCAGTAATGTGTAGCCCCTTCTATACATGCAGGCTGCTCCTAAAGCAGCAGGCCAAAAATCCATCGGGAATAAAACGGCAGACCCCTTTCACTGTTTCCACGTTTTGCTTGTGCTAAAATCGTTTCCATTCATTTGTTTTATCGCCTCATCAAGTAACACTCCATGCCCCAGGATGACGAAGCGAAACCAGGACTTTAGGAACTTTTGAAAACTTAATAGAAATAAAAACCTGAAATATCCCATCGACCTGAGTGTTCAGAGCCTTCACTCTGCGCTTACTTGTGGCAGCCGTTCCATCCTGGAGCCTTTGACACCACGAGCTTGGCACACCTCGACTTGGGGACTTCACTCGGGCTCTGTCAGGTTGAATGAAGACCGTTGGTGGTCTCTCCGGAGATGTTCCATTGGTTTCAAGTATGGGCCATTCAAGGACATTCCCAGAGTTGTCCTCCTAAGTCACTCCTGTGTCCTCTTTGCTTTGTCCTGTTGGATGCTCAGCGCAGGTTTTCATTAAGGATCTCTCTGTGCTTTACTCTGTTCAGCTTCCCCTCAACCCTGATGAGTCTCCCAGTCCCTGATGCTGACACCACTGGCATGGCATGGCATGGCATGGCATTGCATGGCATTGCATTAGTAGCAATGTCGTTTCTCCCCCAGACATGATGCTTCTCTTGGCTTCATCGGACCAGAGGATCTTCTTTTACACGGTCTGAGAGTCCTTTAGGTGAAAACAATGAGTGGGCTTCCATGTGTCTTTAACTGCGGCGAGTCTCCTCTCCTGTCCTGTCACAACACCCAGACAGAGTTGCTCCTCCTTCTGCAAGTTTCTCCCATCGCCACACATTGCTGATAGGCAGAGACTGGCACAGTTCAGGCAGAATGACGAACTGAATCCGTTTAGCAGGTGACAAAGATGGCTTTGTGTAAAAGGTGACCTTGTCAGGCTACAGGATTCCTTCTTTAACGATTTGGGAGTTTGTGTGCTCTTAAAGAATCAGCGTCTGCTCTCTGCATCTTCCAGCACCACGCCTGCCAAGGGAACAGAAGTTGGCACAGGAGCCTGGCAGGGGAGCGGGAGGACAACAGATCAAGATTAAAAGTGAAACCGCTGGGCAGGATCATCTCTGTCTTTCTGTCTGTCTATCTATTATATAGCGCCTTTCAAATCTATCTATTGTGACACTAGAGGGCGCTGCCGCACCTCAAACTCCACAGACAAAACGTCCAGACACCAGGGAAAAGCACTAGAAATATTTTTAATTTCTTCTTAAAATAATGTGCTTTTCAAGCACCTCCACCACCACAATACACAGTAAATCAATAATTCCAATACACCAAATCAATCCTCGTCACTCTCCCTCCCAACTCGTCTTGCTTGGGTCTCGAGCAGTCCTTTAAATAGTCCATGACCCGGAAGTGCTCCTGTCCTTCTGTCCATGTGATTCAATAGCACTTCCGGGTCAGATGAAGGCTTATATTTTTCTTCAGCCCAGAAGTACTTCTGTTCTTCCGTCCCCGTAACGTGGGAATACGTCCGGGCTACAGGCAAAATAAAAATCTCCCTTCAGCGTCATACAATGGCACCCACGGCACCCAGCAAGGCTATGAAACCAAACTCCATCTCCCATGGTGCCCTGTGGGAATCCGGGGCACCTCCATGCTGCAGGGAAGGCGCCAGCTAGCCGTCCATCACACTATCTATCTATTATATAGCGCCTTTCACATCTTATGGAGTGCCTTTCTTATCTGTCTATTATGTACTGACTTCCATCTGTCTATCTGTGTTCTACTGCCTTTCTTCACTATTATATAGTTAGTCTAGTTATACTGTATACCTGTTATGCAGTTCCCATCATATCTGTTTGCCTGTTTATTATATTATTTCTCTATTATATGGCGCCTTTCACATCTATCATTCTGACTTTTCTATTTTTTATATGGTGCTTTTCATATCTATTGTACAGGGTGGTCCAGATCTAATTCTGCAGATCCAGATCGTCTGGATGACTTTGATTTATACGGAGACGATCCCAGTTTCGGTGCGAAGACGATTCTTCATGTCGTCAGTTCGCACACATGGTCCGTGATTTTTCGGGGGATTTTCTATGTAATAAACTTAATAAGATATAGCGTAATGAAAATTGCATAATTAGATCTGGACCACCCCATATAATGTCTTTCACATTATTCTATGTATCCTTTATATAGCGCCTCTCATATCTCTCGGTCTGTCTATTATATAGTGCCTTTCATACCTATCTGTCCATTATATAGCTCCTCTTATATCTGTCTATTGTACAGTTTCTCTCTCTTTCATGTCTATTCATCAATCTCCCATATAGCGCCTTCAATAACTCTCACTTTCGCTGTCCCCCCTTCCTGCCCATCACCGACGCTCTCAGCTCCTGTGCTGCTTCTCAGATCCTTTGAAAAGTTGCATGACCTCCCCCATCAGAGGCGTTCCCAGAAGTGGTGGTCCCAGAAGTCCCCCATGGACAGCCTGCATGTGCCTTGAGGGTCGCCTCTTGGTGGTCTCCCTGGTGGACTGTCCAGCGTTGCTCTCCTGCCTTGCACGCGCTGCTGCTGGGATTGTTTTCCTCTCCCGATGGCGTTTAGGAGGTCGCGTCCTGCCTTGTGTCACATCAGCACATGAAGCGAGTGGCCATAAAGGTGTCTGACCGTCCCCAGTCAAAGTCCCATCCTGTACGTTTCACAGTTGGTCAGCACTTGTTATTCCGTAATATTAGCGCTGACCCCAAATCCTCAGCCCAGCTGCCCGTTTTCTGAGCTCCCTTTATCTTTTCCAGGTTTCCAGAAGCTGGAGGAGCATGAGACTTGGACACCGGAGCCCAGTCTGGATGGGACGCCAGCCCCGGCCGTGCACAATCACGCACTCCCCCCGCGCCCCGCCATGCTGGCCAGTTAGGACATTTTAGGCAAGGCTTTGGGGTTTGGAGTGAATGCTGCGGATCTTTTGTAATCGCTTGACACTGTATAGACCCCCACAACCCTGACCTCCATGAAGCGGGTGAGAGAATGTATGAACTGTATGTATGTATGTATATGTTATAACGGAAGACACGATCACGAAAATAAAACCAAAAAAATGACGTCAATGTTACGGGCTCCCGACTTCTTTATTTATTCTGATATGGCAGACGTCTTTACGGGACTTGGAGACGTCAGCACTGGAGCACAGAATGGTGACGCCATCCTAAATACATCCACTGCGAGGCCCATCAAGTCCAGTCCAGGGCCCACCCCAACTGTGAGGGGCTCAAGGCCAGGACGCACCCTGGACGGGGTGCCAATCCAAGGCCTACCTACACAGCCTTCTGCTCATCTTGGGACACATTGGAGTCACAAGTTAGCCATTCATGGAGATGTGGGCACCAGAAGGCTGATGGAGAAAGTGACACCCGCACCTCAGGCAGGGGCTTGAACCCCGGAGCCCAGAAGTAAATGGACAGACGGATGGAGTTGGACTGGTGGGCAGCGTGTCTCCACAAGGATGCCAGGTCAGTTCTCACCTCCATTTGAGTCCCACTTCATTGTGCCCTTTTGTTTCCACGGAGACCCTCCCAAAGACTACATTTCCCAGTAGCCACTGTGGGAACCTCAAGTATGGCAGGAGAAATGCTGCTGCTGCTGCTGCCTACTAGAGGACTGTGGGAGTACAGCAGCTTCTGGACCAGTGTGGGGCAAAAAAGAAAACTGCCAATATGGCATCCCTGCCAAGCAAGGGCATCCCTGGCAGGATGTGTCCCACTGTTCTTTTCCTCCATTCCGCCTGCTCCCCTTTACAATATTCCTATACTGTATGTGCCTTGTCCTATTCATAGCAGTAGAGTGTTGGATCGTGTTAGGAAGTAGGGTGAAATGACACCTTTTATTGGCTAACTAGATAGATTTTGTCATTTCACCCTACTTTCTCCTTGTCCTATTCATGTTAAGCCAAAGGGGGTGGGACCCCCTCCACCCCAGACCTGTGACTCAGTAGAGGTGGGGATTGCACTGCCAGTCTTATCCACTAAACCAGGGGTGGGCAGCGTCGGTCCCGTGGGGGTGTAGTGCCTGGGGTTTTTGTTCCACCCCAGAAGTCAATTATTGCTGATGAAGATCTTATTGCTTAAGTGACATTTTGATGTTTCATTTTAGTGGTCTCGCTTGTTAAGCCCCAATTGCTTATTTCAGTCTTCAACAGCTGCATTCAGTGCTTTAAATGGCTCGATATTAGCAATAAAGAGGCCAAGTTCTCCATCTGACGTGTTTCCATTGACACCTGTGTGTGTTCATCCTGCGCTATTTGGTTTAATAAAACACTGAAGAGAAGAATGTGACGGACTGAAAATGATCTGCTTTAGGCTTCAAATCAATTGGATGATATCCTTGGAAAGGAAAAAAAAATCGATGATCTAAGAACCTAACATTGCAGACCAATAAGCCATCAAATTAAATAAGATCTGAGACTGGCAAGGACTGGTTTCTAATTAAACAACTGGGTTGGAATGAAAACCTGCAGCTACTGCGGCCCTCCAACACCAACATTGCCCACCCCTGCACTAAACTGTGCAATTTCAGCACACAATCACCTTAAATGTATATACAGTACTGTATATCTGTCATTTGCCCCTTCATTTTAAACACACACTACATTTCCCAGTGGCCTCTGCAGAAACCTCAGGTATGGCAGCTGAAATGCTGCTGCTGCCTACTAGAGGACTGGGGGAACATAGCAGCTGTTGAACAAACATGGGGCCAGAAACCTGTCAGCATGGCGTCCTTGCCAGGATGTGTACTCCTCTTCAGTTTCTTCATTCTGCCTGCTCCCATTTACAAAATTTAGATTTTATATTAGTCTCGTGTGCCTTCAGACCTGTGCAAGCCTGCCAGTTCAGTGACTCAGTAGAGGTGGGGATTGAACTGGCATCCTCGTCCAACATCTGCTAAACTGTGCAATTTCAGCACATAATCACCATAAATGTGTATATCTGTGGTTTGCCCCTTCATTTGAAACAGAACTACATTTCCCAGCAGCCCCTGCGAAAACCTCAGGTATGACAGCTGAAATGCTACTGCTGCCTACTAGAGGACTGGGGGAACATAGCAGCTTATGTTGAGCCTAAGGAGGTGGGACCACCCCAGACCTACGTAAGCCTGCAGGGGCTGAAGTGACCTCCATGTCTAGCACTTTACCCGCTAGGCCATGCGATGTCTGCACATACATTTGGCCCTTCATCTCCAAGCTCATTTTCATAGCCCACTGGCTGCAAGCGCACAGCCGCACAAGCGCATCGCCTTCCAGTTCTTCTCAGGTCAGAAGGCAGGAGGTGGCACACGAGCTGCTCTCTCCCCCATCCAGTGAGGTGTCAGCTGTCACTGTCACAGCCGGAGCCGAGTCACATCCTGTGAGTCAGCCATCTAATAAAACAGACTGCGGGAAACCCAAGGAAGAGGCCTGCACGCTGCCAATGAAGAAGTGTTGAGGGAGAAAAGTGTTGTCACCAGAGAAATCTTTATAAAACAGGCATTTTAGTTGAAATAAGCCAATTAAAAAAGATGATTAAATGAACAGAAGACACGCTGGCTGCCGGTTCAAGTCGCTGTAGTTGGCAAGTGCCAGCAGGTTGCCACGCCGCATGTGCTTGATGGCCAGCGGATGCCAGTGCTGTTGTTCTTCTTCATCGTCTTCCTGTCGTCCTCAGCAGCCATGTCACCTTCTTGGTCAGCCTGACACAAACCCCGATGTAAGCCGCGTTAAGGAGTGAAACACTGACAACGCAAGGATGCAGACATACGGGGCACAAGTTGGTTTGGCGTGAAGCTGCCATGTGAGCCTCTCGAGATGAAACCTGCACCCCCACACCACACACACGACACTCCGCAGATGGCACAGTGTCATTGTGCTTCACGTAATCGGCTTCTGCAATTTGCCTCACGCTCAGCAGATGTTGCCACTCTTTTTTTTTTTCTTCTCCTCCATGTCACCTTGTCGCTCAGTCTGCACATGCAGTTGGCCGTAAAGAAAATGCAAACCCAAAGTGCCAAAATCCTAAAAGAAATTCACAATAACCTGGAAGACTCCATCTTATAAGCACCCGATTTTACATAATGAACATCAGGAAGACCTCTAGTGCTCTGGCAAAGGGGCATCAATGCCAGTCAACTGAAGAAAAGGGCCGGGTGGTGGAGATGGACCACCAGAGCAGAATGTGAAACGACCGAGGAGGGGGCCGGGCGGTGGAGAAGACAACGTGGAAGAAAGTACAGCATCACAAAGATGGCACCGGGAAAAGGTGCCAAGAAATATCAAATTAATTGACTGTGATGCCAAAACCAACAACCAACCCCAAAGATGATGTCCAGAAATACTGGGGGCTTGGGGTTTCCTTCAAAACGAACACAAATCAAAACCGAGTTCTGCATACAACTTGTGTTAAGTCAGTACGCGTTGATTCTTTATTCATTTGGTATATTTTATTTATTTAGTCGTATATTTCTAGCTTGCTGTTCTTCCTCGTGTAAGTTGTCTTTTATTTTGCGTACAGCGTTTTCAACTGCATTCCTGTATGAAGATGCGCTACGGAAATAAAAATGTTGCTTTTGTTGTTGAAAAGGAGTCAAAAATTCAAATCTGCTCAAGCATCGGACCCCCAGAGCTCCCCTCCATTGAGGAGGTCATCGGCGATGACGCCCTGTTACTCTCTGGTGACTCGAGTCGAGTAATCCACGTGACAAAAACCTGCGATCCAATTGGCTGAATTTCCAGAAGGGAGCCATGGGCACGTCTGGCAAAAGGCCGACAACAACAACACGAGCAAAACTGGGGGGCATTGCAGGTCTCCTATAGGAGAGGGGTGTGGCCCCACAGCCGGAGTGTCAGGAGGCTCCGCCCCGTTGGGCTCAATATACACCACCGTTCTGCCAAAGAGTGGAGAGATCAAGATGGATGGAGGTGAAGATGAGAAGCCCAGCAATGAAATCACCAAAAAATAAAATCAACGAGGGTCAGAGCAGGCAACGTGGGACAAAGTGCAGTGTCACCAGACTTCGCTTTAGATGAACCGACATGTGCGGAATGAAACCTTAAAACGGAAAAGACGTGAGGCAAGAAAATGGAGGTAAAACGGGGAAGCCGGAGGTATGGAGAGCGTCGTGTGCAAAGATTATTTAGACTTGTGCTCTGGCTCAGCTAGTCTTTAATATTAATAAAAACGACACAATGACAAAAATAAAAGAGAGACAAAGTTCAACAAGGACAGAACTGGCAACAAAAAGGAAATCAACGCAAGCGGCCTGCTGGGCTCAGCGGGTGCCACTGGGTCTTTGTAGCCCAAAGCCCCTCCCACTACAAGTGTGAAGCCTGCTACTTTGCATGTGGCCACGCCCCCTTTCCCATGACCCCCCCCCACACACACACACACTCACTCACTCCCTTCATAGTGGAGGTACGAGTGCTGAGAGAAGAAGAAGACCTGCTTGGCTTCCTTTGATTTTGGACGCCGCTGAATAAATCAGAATGTTACGTTTGCAGTAGGCTGCCATGCCAAGGGGGGGTGAGGGTGTGATGTGTTGTAAAACATAGGGGGGTGTGAATACGTTGCTCACCAAAGTGGACGCAGACATGTGTGTCACTTGCAATGCGAGGCACCCCATTTCTTGGGCATTACCCGCCGGGCTCTCGTTTCTCTGATTTTTTTTTTTTTTGCCCTCCCCAAAGGTGAGGAATGGGTGCCATCTTTTGTTTTTGCCCGTTCATTTTCTGCTCGACTAAATGATCTCCATTCAGATTTATTCCTGTGAAGATTGGTATTAGTTGCCATGGCAGCTTGCACAGTTGATCTACTCGGCACGGTTTTAGCCCGGCGCTGCTCCTCTAGCGAGTTGTTGATTAATTACGTGGCTGCAAACGTCAGGGCAGTCAGCTGGCACCCTTGTCCATGGTTGGTTTGTTCCTGCTTTGTGTCTGAGGTGGTCAGGGTGGGCTTTGACATCCATCACCCTGATCTTGGGGCCCAAAATCAAATCCAAATGGCCCCCCTGGTCTCCCTTGGCAGGACAGTACATCCAGTGTTGGTTCAGCGGGTCTGTTATGGGCAGTCGTGCCCTGGTGATGGACTGGTATCTCTAAGGCTGAACCCAGACATCCTGCTTATTTTTTTTTTCAGTCACTGCCCAAAGTGTGGACTGGGATGAAGATCCACCAGCAGATCGAGAGCTTCGTCTGTTGGCTCACCACGACTGACCCACCTAACTGTGATCTCCCACCCTCTCCTTCCGTCCATCCTTGGTGAACAAGACCCTGAGCTATGTGAGGTGGCACCTCCTCCTTCTCCTCGACCTGGAGAGGGCACTCCACCCTTCTCCCTGGCTGGGAACCCTGAACCTCAGACTTGGAGGTGCTGATCCTCATCCAGGCCACAAACTGCTGCCGTGTGCACTGGAGGTCACCCCCCTCCATGAAGCCCTCCGTGATTCCAAAGATCCAAGGAGCTGTGGTGGCAAATTGGCATGCAATCACATGACCTTTAGGAGAAGATTTATCAAGGGGTCCAGTAACCTCACTCAGAATTGGGTAAAGGGAATCCCACCCTGGATCCAGGTCTTCATAGGGGAGCTCAACGGTAAGCACCTGGTGGTCAGGCCTTTACCAACTGGGTACAGTCTGGATGAGCAACATGGGACCATCCTCCACTACCTGCTGGGGGAGCCATGAGGGTCCAATGCATTGTGGGGTGGGCACCAGTCAAAGGCAAGTGCTTTGGCAAACCAGTCACCAGATGCCAGAAGTGAAATGAAACGAGAAGATTGTGGCTGGCAAGAGCTGAACAGTAGGGAGGACGAGAGCCCACAGAGCAGGGGTCTCGTTTATAAAACTTGAGTTGGATTCGCGTGTGTAACTGACGTCAAAGACACCTGGCATACGCACGCTTCTACGGAATTGACCCGTTATAAGTCACAATCGTCTTGTGAATGTGTGTGAGGCGGTAGATAGACCACGATGGAGCTGATTTACAAATGTCCTCCCGGCAGGAGGAGGTGGGTGGGTACTGGAAGTGATGTCAGAGGTCTTGCAGCTGTCAATCATCCGGCCTGCAGAGAACAGGCGTCAGAACAGAGCGCCACCCCCTGGAGCAGCGGGTAATTACAATCACCAGAGCCCTTAAGCTGACCCCTGTGTGCACACGCGTGTGACAATAAGCACGTGAACGCGCCTCAAACCCCGCCCTGAAACATCCTGCAGTGCGGCGTATGGAGTATGCTAATGAACCTCATGCATATGCAATCACAATGCTGCAGAACTTCACTGGCTGGTAGATCAGCCTCCCACCTGACACAACGGGACCCCCCACCTGCGTTCAAGAGCATCCTACTCAGCGGTATGGCACCCCTCTTCTGCATTCTGGGGGTCCAAGTCACCATAAATAAATGCACGTTTCTCTCATCATTTATGAAACCCGACATTGGTGTGAAAATCTGCGTTCACACATTTCAGGCCTCTTTTTGTTCGTGTGGTCTTAAATACAAAGGGTTGGCATGGACGGGGCAAAGAGAAGTGCAAGAAACTCCATGCAGACATGTGAACGAGCCCCCCCATCCGCCTCGTCGATGGGCATGCATGTCATATCATGGCTGCCCGTCCATCTCTGTCACAACGGGCAAGTCTCCCACTAGGCACAGTGGGTTGGTCTTGATGGTGATGTCTCGCCATTCTCTTCTCCTCGTGTCGATGAGTCCGCAGTCATTTGAAGTGATGGACTCCTTCGGTTATTGTCCATCTCCAAAGCGCGTGGACCCCAGCAAGTGTCTCAAGCTGCACAGGTGAAATGGAGGAGACCCTGAGACAACATCCATCCAGGAGTCAGCGCCTTAACGTGGCGGAGTGGGTTTACGCGATCAACAATCCCTTTAGCGATGCCACCCGCCCTCCTGGTAGGGCCACCCGTGGCAGCAAGGTCAGAGGTGAGGTCCTGACCAAGTCCCACCGAGGGTCCATCCAGAGTGGTACCTCGTCATCTTGCACTTGGAAGTGATTGACTACCACCGATATCAACATCTCCTTTGCGCAGACTCTTCCTCCCATCTGTCTTCCTCATCCTTAACTCCTGCATCAAAGTCCTTCGGCGATGGGAAGAGAAGTGCCATTGGCTGACGGGCGTGCAACCCGTAAATGACGACCCAGAAGGGCGGTTGGGTGTTTGAGTTCTTCATTTCTGTGTGTAATAATTTGATTTGTCTCCTGCAGTATGCCATGATGATTATGGATGGAGAGCGCCCCCTGTAGCTTACCGGCTGTAGAAGTTGCATCTTGTCATTTATTTTTTTTTGTCTCCTATCAAATAACCTGATGTGTTTTAAAGTGGCAGAATTACAACCGAAATTAAAACAACGTGTTTGTATTACGAGCCGCAGTACGTTAATTAGACAGCAGTCGGGAGATGAAGAGGACGCCACGAGGAGCTGTTTTGACTCAGACGTCAGCTCTGTCACAGTATGAAAAGGCTCGTGTCTATAGCCTCTCGATGATTTAATTAGCTGATCAACACCCAAACGCTAACTCGTTTAATTACTGAGTGCACTAGAAGTACAGCAGACTCCAGATGACAGCCATTACGAGTCCTCACTGCAGCTCCGAGTGTCCCCCACTGCCCGAGCCCCTCTTTCTGTGTGACATCTTCAGTTCATTCACGTGCTCTGAAGGGCCACTTCTGGGGGTCCGTCCTGTCGTGTTGTTATTGTGACATAAGAAGTGGTGAATGTCACACTCTTCAGACCTCCTCCTCCTCTTCCTCATCATCATCAGTGCCACCACAATCCATGAAGAGCCTCCGTGTCCTCCGCAGCTTCTACCCAATGCAGCTTTCATTTTTTTGGGGATTTTTCTCCTCCACTCACAAAGTCAGAGCTTCTTCATGTCCTGCTCCCTGCCAGTTTCCATGTTGTCCTCCTCTCAGTCCAGTTTGTTTTCCTTGATGTCTGAGGTGGAGCTTGGAGTTCACGGTGGGCCGGACACTTCAGTCTGTCCTGTTGAAGTTGCGTACGCACACGTCGAGCCTCTTTTTGTGCAGAGACGAGTGTCCTAAATCTGACCCCAGGTCTCCTTCACTGGTGTTCCAAGTACATCCTGCTGCAGCCTGCAGAACGAGGCAGGCCTTCATGTTTGGGCCTGGATGTCTGAAGTGGAGCCCGGTGTTTAAGGCGGGGCTGGATGCTTCAGTCTGGACTGGATTTTTGAGGAGGGGCTTGATGCTTGGGACGAGGCTTAACATTGAGACAAGACTTGATGTTTGAGGCAGGTCTGGAGGTTTGACATGGGGGCTTGATGATTGGAGTGGAGACACATACTTGGGTGGGCCAGGGTGTTAATGGTGGGACTTGATGTTTGGGGCACAGCTACATGTTTCATGTCGGACTGGATGTTTGGGGGCAGGTCTGCATGTTTGAGATGAGTCTTGATGATTGTTGTGGAGCTGGATGTTTGGTGCATGGATTGATGTTGGAGATGGAGCTTAGTGTTTAAGGCGGGATTTAACACTTGAGGATGGCTTTGGCAATTAAAGCCGGGCTTGATGTTTAGGGTGGGGTTTGATTTTGGTGACAAGACTTAATTTTTGAGGCAGTTCTGGATGTTTACATCAGGGTTTGATGTTTGGGGCGGGCCTGGATGTTTGACGTGGAGCTCGCTGATTGGTGTTGAGCTTGATGTTTCTGATGGGACTTCATTTTTGAAGTAGGTCTGGATGTTTGAGATGGGTGGGGCAGGGCTGGATGTTTGGGGATAGGGCTTGTTGTTTGAGGTGGGACTTGATGTTTGGAGCTACAAAAATAAAATCTATTACTATTATTATGTCAGACTGGATGCTTGGGGATAGAGGCTGTTGTTTGGGGCATGTTTGAGATGAGGCTTGATGATTGGTGTGGAGCTGGATGTTTGGGATGGGTGGGGCAGGTCTGGGCTGGATGTTTTGGGATGGGGCTTGTTGTTTTTAGGTGGGACTTGATGCTTGGGGCAGTTCTGCATGTTTGATGCAGGAGCTTGATGACTGGTGAGGAGATGGATGTTTGGGACAGGGCCTGTGTTGGAGCTTAGTGTTTGTGGTGGAGCTGGGTGCTGGATTCTGGACTGGATGTTTGGGGATGTGGGTTGTTGTTTATGGTGGGACTCGATGTTTGGGCAGAGCTACATGTTTCATGTCGGACTGGATGTTTGGGGATGGGGCTTGTTGTTTGGGGGCAGGTCTACATGTTTGAGGTGAGGCTTGATGATTGGTGTGGAGCTGGATGTTTGGGACAGGTGGGGCAGGGCTGGATTTTTGAGGCTGGGCTGGATGTTTTGGGATAGGGCTTGTTGTTTGAGGTGGGACTTGATACAATACAATACAATACAGTTTATTTTTGCATAGCCCAAAATCACACAGGAAGTGCCGCAATGGGCTTTAACAGGCCCTGCCTTTTGACAGCCCCCCAGCCTTGACTCTCTGAGAAGACAAGGAAAAACTCCCAATAAAACCTTGTAGGGAAAATGGAAGAAACCTCGGAAAGGCAGTTCAAAGAGAGACCCCTTTCCAGGTAGGTTGGGCGTGCAGTAGGTGTCAAAAGTAGGGGGTCAATACAATACAATATACACAACAGAACAATTCCTTAAGACAGCATAATAAAAATTTTAGAATTACGGTTTAACAGTAGATGATATGACATAATTAGGTTTCGATATTCTTAGAGTCCTGGAGACCTCATCCATCTAGCTGCATCTCCATTTGGCCATGCCACGGCTGAAACATTGCTCCGATGAAAGGACCCCTCTTTCCCATGATTCCTGTGATCCTCCATCAGGGATGACTTTACCATAGGCAGGCAAACAACTTGGCAGGTGGGCCGTGGCACCAATTGCCACATTTGGGTACCGAGAAAAGAAACAGAATAGGTGAGGGTTAGTATTCAAATATAATTATCATGTTACTTATGTTATAGTGCTAATGACTAACAACAGAGATGCAGTATGTACAGTTAATCAGCAGCTCTAGTCAGGATATGCTAAACTGAAGTAGTGAGTCTTCAGCCGGGATTTAAAGGCTGAGACTGAAGGGGCATCTCTTATGGAAGCAGGAAGACCATTCCACAGTTTAGGGGCCCTGTAACTAAAAGCTCGACCTCCCACTGTTATTTTATTAATCCTTGGAATCCTAAGCAGACCGGCATCTTGAGATCTTAATGTGCTCAGGTTTGTAAGTCATGATAAGTTCAGACAAGTAAGCGGACCTTGGCCATTTAATGCTTTATATGTTAAAAGGAGGATTTTGAAATCTGCCCTAAATTTAACTGGGAGCCAGTGTAAAGATTTAAGAACTGGGGTTATGTGTTCATATTTTCTTGTTCTTGTAATAATTCTTGCAGCGGCATTTTGGATTAACTGGAGGCTGTATAGAGAACAGTTTGAACAGCCAGTGAACACCGCATTGCAGTAGTCAATCCTACTAGAGATAAATGCATGAATTAATTTCTCACAATCCTGTTTATTTAGAAAGCGCCTTAATTTCCTAATATTTTTAAGATGGAAAAAACAGGTTTTGGACGACTTTGTAATATGCGCTTTAAATGACATGCTAGAGTCAAAGATAACTCCTAGATTGCGGGCTGATTCAGTAAAATTAATTGGGATTCCAACTGAGTTAAATGACGACAAAATATTGCTGTGATCAGCGTCATTCCCTCCAACAATTAACATCTCTGTTTTATCTGTATTTAAAGACAAGTAGTTCTCATTCATCCATTCCTTTAATTCACTAACACAACTAATTAAAGACAACATCGGAGAAACTTCATTTGATTTAAATGAAAGGTATAACTGGGTGTCATCTGCATACGAGTGAAAATTAACATTATGTTTCCTAATGAGAGATCCCAGTGGAAGCATGTAAAGTGAAAACAGTAAAGGTCCCAGTACTGAGCCCTGCGGGACACCATATTCAACTTCTGTGTATAATGATGGAGTACTGTCTGCACATTTCTGTACATACTGGAATCGATTTGATAAATAAGAACTGAACCAAGCGAGCACGGGGCCTGTAAGTCCAACATCGTTTTCTAGCCTGTGCAGTAAAATAGAATGGTCAATGGTGTCAAACGCTGCACTTAAGTCCAACAACATAATTACAGTGGAATTTCCTTCATCAGAGGATATCAGAATGTCATTTACAACCCGTGTTAGTGCCGTTTCTGTACTATGACCAGTGCGAAAGCCAGACTGGAATTTCTCAAATAAATTGTAATGCGTAAGGTGTGACTGAAGCTGACTGGCGACTACTTTCTCTAGTATTGATGTTTGGAGTAGTTCTGCATATTTGGCGCAGGAGCTCGATGACTGGTGAGGAGATGGATGTTTGGGTGGGCCTGAGTTGGAGCTTGATGTTTGTGGTGGGGCTGGGCGCTTGTTCTGGACTGGATGTTTGGGGATGTGGGTTGTTGTTTATGATGGGACTCGATGTTTGGGGCAGGCCTGCATGTTTGATGTGGGGCTTGCCAATTGGTGTTAAGTTTGGTGTTTAGGTGGGGTCAGATGTTTCCAATGGGTCTTGATTTTTGACACAGGCCTAGTTGTTTGAATCAGAATATGATGTTTGGGAAGCGCCTGCACAGTGTTCCCGGGTCCTGGACTAGAAGTCCTTAATACAGTAGATGACACACTAGCAAGCTTTGATCTGGGAGGCTGCTGGGGACGAGGGCTCGAATGGCAGGAGGAAGGAAGGCCAGAGGTCTGGAGTGAAGGCCAGGCTTTAATGTGGACAGGAGAAGGAGCTCCACAGCAGATAAGTGGTGCAGTCAAGAGCCTTTAGGAGGTCTATGATGGCCATAAGGCCCTGGAGGTGTTACTTGACCCCTCTTCCCCGTTCTTCATCCCTCACTTGTTTTGTTAACGGGTCTCTTTTTTGCTTTTAGTCATTCGAGTGCGGGGACGGCTCTAGAGAGCCCCCTGAAGTCCACAAAAAAGCATCACGCTTGGAGACAAGCCAGTGAGTTTCCCTTTTTGGATCATCTGATCCTTAAATTACTTTTGACTGCTGTCAAGTGGATTACATAAACACCTCCAAAGGGTTAAAACGCCGATGATTTCAGTTGTCGCGTTCGCTTTGTAGAATATTTGTGCAAGAGCTGAGATTATATGATATTTACAAAAATGTCAATAACAATCAGTGGAACATTCAGAAAGCGTGTTTTCTTAAAAGCGTTCAGCAATTAGGCTTCCTGCCGCGCCGCGGACGAGGGAATATGTTTTTAATTATGTGATCATGCTCACGATAATATTTAATATTAGAAAACGATACGAGCCGCATTGCCAAGTATTTTGACACATTTGCCGTGCGGCACTTTTTCTTTTTTTTTCCCCAGTTATGAGGATTAACGAGTAAATGAATTCCTGCTCGTGTGGGATGTGGGTACCTGGGGGCACGTGAAGGGCACGCCTGGTGAGGATTCAGTGGCACCTGCACACACCCCTGGGATCTCGCCTTTCATTTCTCTCTCTGATTCCGGACTCACTTCTGCTCATTTCACACCCACTCAGTTTCAATGTCAATTCAGTTCAGTTGCTGCCATACCCTTACACTGCCGTGAAAAGCATTTGTTAGGCAAGGTCAAGTTCAAGTGGGTTTTCATGTGGTGTTCCAAAAAGTCAGAGGGGACCTGTGGGGGATTTTATATTCTGGACTCTCACCTGGCTGAGATATCACACCAAGAAGTCTTGGGATGGGCATGAATTCAACAAAAGTAGTAACCCTCCAAGGGTACCCACTAGAGGGTACCAGTGGGGCAGAACATATTATGGACAGAATACCCTTACCTGGCCAGAATGACACACCAACATGAACGCAACAAGAGTAAAAAAAACCCTCAGTCCACTAGAGGGCAGCAAACTCCTCCCACTACAACAGTTCTCTCTCTCTCTCTGATCCCTGGCTGGTGGCTGGAGGAGGCAGTTGGCCACATAACCTAACCAGTACACTGATGTGGGTGCTGCAGGATCTCAGACTCGCTTTATGATACTTTTCCAGACTTTATGGTCCATGGGGATGGTACTGGGGTGGTTTAGCTCTCCAGATCTTCCTCATCTTATTTGGTCCACATTTTCTTGGGCACAGTCCATTGTATCCTCCACCGGGTGGGTCACCATCTCCTGAGGTGTTGGTGCGGTTTGTGCCCATTCTGCACACTTGGCCAAACCACCTCACCCTTCACTGCATGATTTGTGTGCCGATGGTTGGCTGCTGTTGACATGTTGCCAGAATAGCTTTGTTGGTGATGCGACTGTGAAGTGAAACCCCCCAGATCTGTCGTAGACATCGGATTTGGAATACCTCAAATTTGTTCAGATCCAGTTTGAGCAAGAACTGTGTTTCTGATCCATAAAGTGGCAGGATTGGCAAGATCAAGAAGAGGTGAAGTTTGGTCTTCATGGAGATGTTGGCTCCTGCACCTGCTCAACCTGGACACCCTCGAGGTGGGCACCAGCCTGCAGTCTGTCTGTTGTCAGCACCTTGGTCTTGTCCATATTGATTTTCAAGCCGTACAACTGGGCAATGCGGGCAATATCGTAGAGGATGTCCATGGCCTGTGTATCGTTGTCTGCAAAAAACTACAATAGTTAAAGTTCGCAGAGACACTCTTGGGAATTGTAGTCTCTTTGCTTTCCCAATAAGCTGGACTGGATGTACACCTGGGAGTAGCCATACCAGGGTCCTTGCTTCTTCAGTCAGGTGAGTTTGGAGTTGGAAGAGGAGCAGAGACAAGGGTTCTTGGACCGGGAAACGTCCATCAGGTAGGGATGAGTGTACCCTGTGGAAAAGCAGGCCCAACACCGGGGGGGCCACCGTGTTTGTTACTTTGTCCACACTTTGTGTTGTATGTTGATTGTTCCATCGTTCTGTCTCTTATTTATTTGGGGTTTGCATAATAAATGACCATTTTTGCATTTGTTCCTACCTTCTTGAAATATCTGTACCTTTTTATCTTGCATGTTTGTTTAGGAAATGCACACCATTATTGTCACAAAGAAATTCCATCCATCCATCCATTTTCTAACCCGCTGAATCCGAATACAGGGTCACGGGGGTCTGCTGGAGCCAATCCCAGCCAACACAGGGCATAAGGCAGGAACCAATCCTGGGCAGGGTGCCAACCCACCGCAGCAGAGAAATTCTTACTGACACATTTGACCAACAGGCAATACGTCAGCCATTTTCTCTCTGTGATTATCCCCAATCTTGGACAACCCGGAGCTCCATGACGTTGGCCTTTATGCCTCACAGCTTTACCGGTTGTCACGCCATAACAAATGGAGCCGTGGCTAACAATGGGGGCCTACTGTGAATCCCAGAAAAAAAAAAATGATGGAGCAGGAGAAATAAAAATACAAAAAGGTCCCACAATTCATACCGCATGTCAGGACAAACACCAAGCCAAGGAATTCTCTGTGGATCTCCACTGGGGTGGGGCAAAGAGCGGGGTAAGGGGATCAAAACATTGTAGAGCTTTGAGCGTTCCCAAGAACACAGGGGCCTTAAGAAGTGTGACATGGGAGAAATCTGGAAGCACCAGGACTCTTACTATAGAAAAAAAATACATTTTATTTATATGGAGTTAACATCTGACCAAACTAAGTAACTGGGCAAGAAGGGCATTGGTCAGGGAAGTGAACAAAAGCCCAGTGGTCACTCTGATACTTTGGACGTCCTTTGCTGAGATGAGAGAACCTGCCGGAAGGACAACCATCTCAGCAGCCGTCCATTCATCAAACGTTTATGGTGGTCTACTTAGATGGAAGCCAATCCTCAGTAAAAGAAGGGAATTTGAGTGCAGGAGGAAAAAAGATCTTCTGGGTTGACGACACAAAATTTGATACATTATGTGCTCAGGGACACAAGATGAATCCATGGCATTAACCGACCTGGGAGCCTCTTGTGCTTTTCAGCTTAGTGCCCTCTTAGATATGCCAAACAGTTTTATTTGTTTATTTTTTTCTTCTTGGGTTTTTAATAATTTGAAATTGAATGCTGGCCTGATTTGTGCTCTTTCTATGTTCTTCCTGGGTTTTTCTTCAAAACAACCAAACAGAGTGTGTTGTGTTAACTGGCACCTTTCAAATGGTTCTGTGTTGGGTACTGCTGCCTGGCCACAGTGCAGGTCTGTGCCCAGTGTCGCCAGGCTGGGCTTTACCCCTCTGTAGCTAATGTGGAGTCTCCACGGACTTACTTGAACATCACCGTTCCATTGCTCCTGGTACAGTCAGGATTATTCATTGACTCCGCCTCTTGTCCCTCCTCTCTCTGGCTACAGACCACGCCCTCTCCTGGCCCAACCTTCATTTTTTGCAGTTAATAACTGTATTATTCGGCTGGCTTGTGACAAATTGGATTGTGAGTGTTTCAGTTGGGCAAACCCAATCCCTCGGATTCAGTCATCATGCCTCTTTGCCACGTTTGTATTGCTCTCTTTATGACTCTTTGGATTTTCTGCTTCCCTGCCTGTCTGATGATTCCATTCCTGTGTGCTTCTGACCCTCTGCCTGTCTGCTCACAACACCATCGCTTTTGTGCATGAAACTCTGCTTCCATTTTTATTGATTCTTTGCTTCTCGCTCTGCTCGTGTTATTCCTGCTGCTAAAGCCACTCATCCAAATCCGCCTGCCACCTTATCAGTCGCTTGCAGAGCCTGAGCCGTCGTCGAGCTCTTTGTCCTTGTGGGTGGCTCACCTCACACTATGGTCTGCAAAGGTGTGTCCACGCTGTGGAACTGTGGCTGGACACTCAGCTTCTGGACATGTCTGACTAGCATTGTGCAGTATTATTACTGATTATTTATATTTTCAGGTGTCACACGCTGGGGACATCACTCAGACTGCCATCCCTGGGCTACCAGATTCTTTTGTGTGTGTGTGTGTGTGTGTGTGTGTGTGTGTGTATACATGTGCAGGGTCACCTCCATCATATAGCCCAACCAGATGGGCACCTAGGGCGGACATGTTTTTTTTTTTTTTGGGCAGCATTTTGCCAAGTACCACACACATACGACTCACGGGAAACTTGGAAACTCCAAAGGGGACCACCCCAGCTCTCTGATCAAGGACATCTACTGTACGTACGACTTGTGCAAAATCGCAATGGGGCTCACCCCTCAAAGGTCTCCCATGCAATATTTATAACTATTAACACCACTAATGCAGAACAGTGGTTCACCTCTCTCTGTAGTAAAGAACATCATTAAATGTAACAAACATGGTGGCACGGTGCTAACTAACCTATTAAATTCACTAAATTTGACAGGGAAATCTTTTCTTTTTAATTAAGACCGTCATTGTAGGATAATAACTTACCAGATCGATCAAAAAGATCAGTAATCAAATATACACCCGTAAATAAAGTGAGATCCTTTCTTAACAATTCCACAAAATTACGTTTTCGCCGTCTTCTGACCTGGCGCGCTGACGCGGATCCGATTTGTTCTTTCTACTTTCATTTTCGACTTTAGCAGCATCTTCGGACAGTGGAATACGAGTAATTTATACAGCATTTCCGGTGCATTTCTTCCTAAACTGCCGTTTCGCGCATCTTTAATCGTAGCTTCTTTAATGGACCGCGACGCTAGGCGGCTAGCAGGCAGTACGGGCGGGGAGTGGACATTAAAACCGAGCGGATGTTCTCTTCCCCGCCACACACAAACACGCGCGCGGTGACGTCAGCCGAGCATTTAAAAAGCGAACGGTGAGCGGGAAGAAACTGGCGGGAGCTTCAGGGAGGGGAAAGAGGCGGGTTGTGGTGTAACACGCGTAGGACGGAGTAGTGGGCATCTCAAACGGGACGTTATAACTAAGAGGAAAAGAGAGCAACAAGTGGACGTGGACTTAAATGGTGAAAGGAGAGGACACGAGCGTACTGCTGTTTCAAGGCTGCAGTATCGGGGTGACGGCGTCTGAGGCAGAGAATGGTAGAGCGGTGACGCCACAACGGAACAGGCCGAGTGAAGCGGCTTCTCTCCTCCATCACGGTGAGTCGACATTCTGTATATTTGAAATCTTTTATTATTTTTCCTCTGCTTTTCTGCCTTTCGTTATCATTTAGTGTGTTAATTCTCTCCAAATACGGAATATCCGGTGTAGTTTCTGCCATTTTCGGCTTCCGCGATGCTCTTTTCCTTTTATTTCCAGTACTTTACATTACCGTGATTTGCAAAAATGTTTTCAAATTGTTGTCTAATTTAACAGTTTCCTGTTAAAAATGTAATGACCTGGAGATTTTAATAGATTCATTTCCTCGGATTTGCAATGTTTTATACTTGTGATTTTGTTGTGATGTTTTCTCAGTTTCTAGGTTTTCAAAACGTATGTAACAGAAATGCGCGGTGAGCGTTTGCAGTGTTCACTCGCTGCAAGTTATTTTGGTTTCATTTTCTCCGTGGGCTTCTTTTTGTCGAGTTAATTACGAAAATCTCCGCAGTGATTTAATCCTGTGATTAGTACGAATTGTTATTTGCCGTAGTTTGTTTAGTTTGGTTTGCGTCTCTTCACACCACTCCTGTTGCTGCAGTTCACGACTGCCTTCCTGATTTTCATGGATCTTCATATTAACGCCGGTTATTTGAGAGGACTCTGAAGTTCATGTGCTTATATACTCAGCAAAAAAATAAACGTCCTCTGACTTTCAACTGTTTTTACTTTCAGTAAACTTAATGTGTAAATATTTGTATGAACACTAAAAGAGTCAACACCATAAGACATAAACTACAAATGTTTCACAATGTGTCCCTGAATGAAGGGAGGCTCAAAATCAAAAGTACCAGTCAGTATGTGGTGTGGCCACCAGCTGCTTGAAGTACTGCAGTGCATCTCCTCCTCATGGACTGGACCAGATTTGTCAGTTCTTGCTGTGAGATGTTATCCCACTCTTCCACCAAGGCACCTGCAAGTTCCTGGACATTTCTGGGGGGAATGGCCCTAGCCATCGATCCAAATCGATCCCGCTCCAGGGTACAGGTCTCGGTGTAACGCTCATGCCTTCGACGATAAACACGAATCCGTCCATCACCCCTGGTGAGACAAAACCGTGACTCATCAGTGAAGAGCACTTTTTGCCACTCCTGTCTGGTCCAGCGAAGGTGGGTTTGTGCCCATAGGTGGCGTTGTTGCTGGTGATGTCTGGTAAGGACCTGCCTTACAACAGGCCTACAAGCCCTCAGTCCAGCCTCTCTCAGCCTATTGCGTACAGTCTGAGCACTGATGGAGGGATTGTGTGTTCCTGGTGTGACTCGGGCAGTTGTTGTGGCCATCCTGTACCTGTCACGCAGGTGTGATATTCGGATGTACCGATCCTGTGCAGGTGTTGTTACACGTGGTCTTCCACTGCGAGGATGATCAGCTGTCCTTCCTGTCTCCCTGTAGCGCTGTCTTAGGCGTCTCACAGTGCGGACATGGCAATTTATTCAGCAGTCCTCATGCCTCCCTGCAGCAGGCCTAATGCACGTTCACGCAGATGAGCAGGGACCCTGGGCATCTCTCACAGTCGGTAGACAAGTCTCTTTAGTGTCCTGCGTTTTTAGAACTGTCACTTTAAATGCCTACTTTCTGTAAGCTGTTAGGGTCTTAACGACCATTCCACAGGTGCATGTTAATTCATTGATTAGGGTTAATTGAACATGCATGGAAAACATTGTTTAAACCCTTTACAATGAAGATCTGTAAAGTTATTTGGGTTTTTAAAACATTATCGTTGAAATACACAGTCCTGAAAAAGGGGAAAATTTCCCTTAAAATGCGACTCGTGGCACTGTTGTCATACTTCATGAAATTAGGCCTTTTACCCGTAGTGTTTCCAAATGTGCCCGCCCGCCCGTTTCTTTTTTCTTTTTCAATTTTTAAATCTTACCCCTACACGCATTTTCTATTTGAATCTGAACAGGAAGGGGGATCAGATGGCTCAGTCGGCCACGTTTTACTTCCCTTGCGTTTGACTCCAGCAGCAGCGAAATGTGGGAGAACAAAGACAAATGTTTAAGTGGAGGTATTCGAGTTACAACGGGAGTGTCAAAGTTCAGTTTTTGAATTCGCATTTGTGGAACAATCTGAAGACTTTGGAGCAGCCAGTGAAGAGCAGGGTGAAGGATTCCATTAGGATAGCAGGGACGTGGAATGAAGACGCCAAGGGACGCTGGGAGTCGGTGTGATGGCGCACTGCTACCGCTGGGTGTGTCATGGGGACCACCAACAAAAAATGGGGGATGAATTCTGTTTTGTTAGGTTTTGCCTCTTTTTGTTCCTTATTTTTTTTTTATCTTTTTTTTTTTCTAGTTTGATTGTGAAGTCATCTGTTGTACAAATTCAGCTCGATTGTATGGAATGTTATTTCAAATCCAAAAAATAAACTAAGTGACAAAAATGAGAGACGTATGTAAATCAATAATTATGGGTTATTTTCTTTACATGTCTTTAAAAAGTATTGGTTTGACTGAATATTTTAGTGTTAAATTAATTTGGAACACTATTGTATACATTAATAAAGTGTGCAGTCTGTTACCTTTGATTTCTTTTCAATGATGATGATCTTAAATACATCACAGTTTAAACATTTCAGTGATATTTTTTGGTTGTGTTTACAGTTAAAGCCGTTTTGAGTTTTAATTTTGTTTTGAATCTAATATTTCCATGGAGATCGTTTCAGATACGGTGGGCTTCAGTTAGGGTCCCAGCTTGGCCAACAGCACATGCTATGTATCAAAGTATCCATGAAAACAATCTCCAATTATTCATGTCACATAAATTGTCAGCTATTTTTGCTAAAACATTAAGTACACCACACCTTACATGAACGGAAGTAGAGCGCACTCTGATGAGCGTCTGAATAGAGGATTACATCAGCATTTACTGTGAAATCAAGAACAGAACATCGCTAGTGCAAATGGCACACAAATTAAAATATGTTGAAGGAAACGGGTGATTTCTTTCAGACATCGAGTGTGTCAAGGCCCGGGCACTTGGACCGAGAACAGCGGAAACATCTGAGTGGACGGTCAGTGACACAAGATTGTCTTTCCTCGGCTGCCGTTGGCTCTTTGGCCAGTAAGCAAGCGGAGACCAAGGGAAGCTGCCTGCAGTGTAATCGGATGGCCATGCTTTGATATTTTGGGGTGAAAGCTATTAATCATTCCAGAGGAGAAGTTTTAATCAGAATGAGTCAATTGTTATAATTGTCTCCTAATCCAACGACATAATTGCAACCCTTTTATTCCTTTAATGTGTTTTTAGTGACGTCATCAAGGTCCATGATTTATTCAGTAATAAATGTTTACACAAACTCTTTTACAGAATAATTTATTGGTTTAAAAAAAAAAATATACTGTGATATGTTTTTAAACCAGTGAGATTGTGGATGGGGGAAAGAGGAAACTGGGATGAGGCTTAAAAACCCATCAGATGTGTGGGGCTTGTCGGAGTTACTGCAAAGGCCCGACGTGTGCCATGAGCAGCAGTGCTTGTGATTGAGTGTTGTCAAGATGACCGGCACTTCACGTGGAAATGAATCACTTAACAAATCTTCTATAGTGCCTTTTATGGTCGGCGACATTCTAGAGTTTTCTACTTTGATTTTTACATTAGAGGACAGAAGGATTCACCTGACCCTATTACTGCTGTGACGGGGGCCATGTTGAGTATCAATACAGTGCTGGCTTCTGTACGATCAATGAAAAATGACGACAAACGTGTCCGAGTCTCTGATCACCACACAGCACCGACTGACCCTGCTTGGTGACTTCCGGTCACTTTGGTTCTATTTTTTATGTTGGCTTGTGGCACATTACAGATTTCCCTTGGGAGTAATAAAGTACCAGTCTGAGATATAAGGCAGAGGTGAGCAACGGTCACCTGCAGGTTTGTGTTTCCAACCAGTTGCTTAACTAGAAACTAATCCTTACCAGTAATGGATCTTATTTAAGTTTTTAACTCTGCCGATTCAGGTCATTCTAACCTCGCAGGTTTTTTTCCTTTCTCAGGATACCATTCTAATGGGTGAATAATTCTCAGTCCTTCAATTGTTTTCTCTTCAGTGTCCTTCTGAATATTTTATTAGATTAAGTTAGTTACATCAACTGAAACATAAAAAATAAATTAATTAAATGAACTAAACTAGATCGTTCATAATGAACTCGCACAGGTGTAAATGGAAACCAGCTAGATGGAGAGCTGCTGGCTCCTTTGTCATTTACATCTTATTGCTAATAAGGATCCATTAAAAAAACCGTGAATGCAGCTGTTTAAGGTAAGATAAGCAACTAAGGGCCTCATCAGCAACAATTGACGTCTCATTACGAAAATGTGGCTGAACAAAAACCTGCATCCACTGCGGCCCTCCAGCAATGACGTTACTCACCCCTCATATGGGGCCTTTCACGTCTGTCTGTCGAAGGTCGTTCTGCTCACTAATCATGGTGGACAATATAACTGACTGACCGATAAATAATGTGAAAGGCACCTACAGTAGACTCTTCCCCCCGCGAAGATGCGGTTCAGGGTTCGTGGCCTCAGGTTCTAAAGGAAAAAGCCGCAAACAACTAACTAGTAACTGTTGGCGGAAACCGCAAATTTTTTTTATGGCTTTTTTGGTGGCAATACTGCATTGTAGAGAGAACAGGAAGCAACCGTAGAGGAAAACGCGGCTTGGGATGGTGAAAGTAGCCAATCTGATAGCGTACTCTACTAGAATTTGAAACTGTAACTCCCAGCAGTCCCTGCAGTGGCTCCGATTGGCCGCCTGCTGAGGATGCAGGGGCTGTTGGGGGTCAAAGAATGTCAGCGCGGCTTTTAAAAAGGGAGCCGGTGACCAAAAAAATGTGTTTTTTTTTTTTAATTTGTGTTTGAAGTTCCTGTCTGGCTGCCTTCTGTTGGGTTACCTGTACTTATTCGTTTTGTCCTCAATCGTTTCGTGGTTGGCGTACTGGATTGTCTGGCTGTGTACATGAGGACTGTAAGTGGATTCATTGCTATCCTGCGAAGAAAGGAGCGCTCCTGAACCTGTCAACCCATCTTCACCATTTCAGAAACTACCGGTAGGATTATCTTTACATTCCCATTCCACATGTGGATCTCTGCACTATCTATCTTCATCATTGCATTTCACCCGTTGCAGTTTTTCGTGGACTTTACTGTGCGTGTTTTGTTGGTGCTTTGTTGTATTTAATGCATAATCTCCGTAAGGAGAGCAGGGCTGGTATCGTTGTTTTCATTACATTCTTTATTTGCTGTTTGATTACCGGTTTGCTTTGGTTTTGTCTCTGCTTGTGAGCGTGTGCGGGTCAGGCCAACGTTGGGTGCGTCCCTGGAATCTCCACCATAAAAGTAAATCGCCGTCTTCTCGACGGTGTGAATCTTGGCGGCACTGGACCGCCACAGCGTTATTCATTTCTCTTTGCTGCTGATTGACTGCTGCCCTGTGATGCATCTCCAGCAGAGTGTTCTCGTGTTTTCCGTTTTTATCTTCTTAATCTTTAAACCTCTGCAACCGGCTATAGTCATTTCCCAGTGCCATTTACCAACACGTAGGAGCTGATAAGTCAGTGCCGTACATTTGTTGAGCAGCCAGCTCACGACCACTGCTGGGCACTGCAGCCTCACTGTCTCTGGTATTGAGCTGCTGCACTAGACTGGCCTGCCGGTGTTGGCATTTACTGTGTATGCCCGCGTGCCGCCAGTTCAAGTGCAGTTGGCTCGGTGATTTACTGAATTTCCTCAATGGTGTCCGTTGCACTTTGTACATATTATTCTGGGAGCGTAACCCCCGTGAATTTCAAGGGTGTACTGTATATAATACACAGATACATACTGTAGGTGTGAAAGGCATTATAAAATATAGGGTCATTGCAGCCCCATGTACAAAGTACAGTGAAATTCATACTCGCATGTAGTAGTTAACTTGCAGCACCTTGCTACTCGGACAATTGTCTTCCTTACCTGACAAATCTCGGCACGCAGTAGTTGCAATGTTACGTGATGTAAGCTTATAAAAGGCAAGTACTATAATGTAATTCAGGTCCACAACCCAAGATGAGAAGACTATACCTTTAGAGGTCTGGCACCTTTTAAAGCAACATAAAATAACAATCTCCATTCCACTTAATTGAATCCGGGGTGGCAGTTGAGGCTATTCTTGGTGTCATTGGCCACAAGGTAGGAGCTTACTGTAGTTTGGGCACCCCTCTATTTCAGGCATGTTCACAGGGCCAGTTTAGAGTCCTCGGCTGGCCTGGCATATACCACTTCTCCTGTTAGGGGCTGCCACAGCAGAACGTCTTGTTCCATATCTCCCTGCATGTCCTCTGTCGCCACATCCATAAACCTTCTCTTTGTCTTTCCTCTGTTCCTCTTGCCAGGCAGCTCTATCCTTAGCATCCTTCTCCCAATATACCCAGCATCTCCCCTCTGCACTTGTCCATTTAACACAATCTCAACCCTCTGACTTTGTCTCCAAACCGTCCAACCTGAGCTGACCCTCTAATGTCCTCATTTCTAATCCTGTCCATCCTCGTCACACCCAATGCAAATCTTAACATCTTTTAACTCTGTCACCTCCAGCTCTGTCTCCTGTGCCACCGTCTCCACCCCATATAACACAGCTGGCCTCACTACCGTCCTGTAGACCTTCCCATTCACTCTTCCTGATACCCGTCTGTCACAAATCACTCCTTACACTCTTCTCCACCCTGCCTGCACTCTTCCTGCACAATCCCCGTTACTCTGTACAGGGAGGTCCAGTTATGCAGATCCAGATCATCTGGATGACTTTGATTTATGTGGGGACGATTCCAGTTTGGTGCGATAACGATTCTTAATGTCGTCAGTTCACACACTTCTTGATGGTCCGGGATTTTTCCGTTGATTTTCTATGTAATAAACTTAAGTTATAGCGTAATGAAAATTGTATAATTAGATGTGGACCACCCTATACTGTTGATCCCAAGTATTTAAACTCCTCCACCTTCACCAACTCTACTCCCTACATCCTTGCCATTCCACTGATCTCCCTCTCATTCACACACATGTATTCTGTCTTGGTGGTCCTACTGACCCTCATTCCTCTCCTCTCATATCTCCACCTCTGCAGGGTCTCCTCAACCTGCTCCCTACTATCGCTACAGATCACAATGTCATCAGCAAACCTCATAATCCACGGGGACTCCTGTCTAATCTCGTCTGTCAACCTGTCCATCACCATTGCAAATAAGAAAGGGCTCCGAGCTGACCCCTGATATAATCCCACCTCTGTCACACTTCCCTCGTAACATATCCTGTACAACTTTTACTTCTCTGCCACTCCCGACTTCCTCATACAATACCACAACTCCTCTGTCACCCTGTCATATGCTTTCTCCAGGATCACAAAGATGCAGTGCAACTCCTTCTGGCCTTCTCTCTACTTCTCCATCAACACCCTCAGAGCAGACATTGCAGCTGTGGTGCTCTTTCCTGGCATGAAACCACACTGCTGCTCACTAATCATCACCTCCCTTTTTAGCTGAGCTTCCACTAGTCTTTCCCATAACTTCTTTGTGTGGCTCATCAATTTTATCCCCTTGTGGATGGGACGCACCCCCTCACTCATGCAGTGTCACTAGTTAACCTAACCTTGTTGTTCTGTGATGTCAGATATCTGGAAAAACCAGCCTATAGACACAAGGAAAACACGCAAACTCCACACAGAGGCAACATTAGGTTGCCCAGAGTGTTATCGACTTGGCAATCACCTGATGTCGTCTTCCCATTTGCTTTTACTGTTCTCATCTTCCCTGGTGCACTGTGCTTTTTCCAGGATGTGCTCCTAAGGTTTCCATTATATTTGCTCTCTTAATGATAATTAAGGAAACCAGACTGAATAAGTAGTAAAATGTCATTACAAATTATCATCCATCGGTACACATGACAAGAAAATGTAATAAATGCACATGCAACCGCCTCTCTAAGTGTGCCTAAAAGTTTAAATGAACTGATCCACTTCTAATTAGCTGATTATGAAATCCAAACACTTATTTAAGCTGGTGACCTTTGCTTTAGCTGAAGAGCTGTTTTAGTAACATTTAACTCTAGGAGTCCATAATTAATACGTACTTACTGAACACAGTAATCACACGCCAGGTTACCCTGGAGACAGCAAATCGAGCCCAGGGTTCAGGTCTTCTGTTTTCTTTTCCTGCTTCCCAGTTCAGTTTTCAATACATATGAAGGCACTGGAAAGATTCTGTTTGCCAGACTTTTGAGCCTAGCGTCACCGAGGGATGGCACAAGGGCATAGGTAGTGATGCCCCCCTCCTAGGTTAAGCCTAAGTTAGGCTTGTCAGTTCCATTGATTTTAAGTTGAGCCTGTAAATATGAGAACAGGGCTTGAATCCAAAGTAGTAGCGAGCCTTTATTCTATAAATCAATTGGAACAAACATAGAACATTGGCACAGGTAATGGTGCCAGCTGTCCAGGCTAAGGCTTTCTTCTGCGTGTCCATTTGGTTAATTTTGTATCAGGGCTGTAAATCCAAGAAGCAGGTTTTATTCCAAAGTAGTTGCACACCTGTATGAACACTCAGAGTAATGAAACCATGGCACGGGTAACAATGTCTGCCACCAATGCCAGGTCTGAGCTCGTCAGTTTAGTTCATTTTAAGTCAGGGCTGTAAATTTGAAAGCCAGGCTTGAATCCAAACTGAGAGCAAAGCTGTTGTAACACACACACACACATAATGATGGCATCACCCTTGTGGGTTACAGTGCCAGGCACCTAGGCTAAGCTTTCCTTCAGTCTGTCAATTCGTTTGATTGTGCCAGGGTTGTACTTTTTGAGAGCCAGACCTGAACTCGAAACCTGCTGTAAGAGTCATCGAGGTATGGCGCCATGGTAGAGATAATGATGTCCACCACCCAGACCATGCTTTTCTTCTGTCTGTCAGTTTGGTCAGTGTTGTGTCTGGGCTGTAAGCACGAGGACCAGGATTCATTTCAATTAGGTAGCAATCTGTTGCCCCAAACTCGGTCTCGTAATGGTGTCAGGAGTGGGTAGTACACCTCGGTGAGCGCTGACGTGAACTGCCCGTGTGCGAGTGTGCCTTACAGTGCACTGGCATCTTGTTCAGGGTTGGCTCCTGTCTGATACTTGGTACTCCTTGGATTGACATCAGTACAGGAACCCCTGGAACCCTCATGAAATGTATAGATGGCTCTTTACATGAAATTTCACTTTTTTTTAGTTTACATTAAAAAACGAAACAATGGCTATGCCTGAAATAAGAATAATGTGTATGGCATAACGATGAAAATGGAGTATGCTTTTCAATTTCCAGACAATCTATCCATTTTGAAAACTGCTTATGGCCTGTCAGGTCACAGCCTATCCTGGCAGCAGTCGGCACATGCCAAGTAGTTTCATATTGATGAAAGACCTGACAGCAGGGAAGGATACCCGAGCTATTTATATAAACAAAATAAAAACGCCATTTATTTTAGTGACGTTCCTTTTTAAAATGATACATTGATAGTGTTATTTAAATAATTGATGATGTGCCGACATTTGATGCATGGCTTATATGAAGTTGGGCACAGACATTTTTCATTTGACCTGACAGAGGACTGCACAGTAAGCTGAGTGTTAGAGATGCTCTTCTGTAGTGTAGTACGACTTGCATGATTTTTTTCTTGGCTGGAATAGAATTTCTCTCAATGCCTTCATCTTTATTTTATACTAGTTGTGTTACCCAGCCTTGCCTGGCAAATTTTCTAAGACAATGGGCCTTAGTTATAGTACCAGCAGGCAGCTAATCGGATGTATTGGAAGTGCTATGTAAATACGTATGTACCTTTTTTGTGTACAATTGTAGTCCCAGCAGAGACTAATATGATGTCACTGGAGCTTCTTACTCTTAAACATACTTCAATAGTGTTGGTGCGGTGCTAAGATTTTGACTTTGGTATCAATACCAGCTCTTGGACCTTCAGTACTGGTACCAGAATGATTTCCTAAGCAAAAAACTCCCTCCAACCCATCCATCTCACAGGTTGTTTAGTTCACTGAGCACACATGGATGTGCGCCTCCACACGATTGTACACCACTCTTGTATGCCACACTCCATACATCAATAAGAGATGCCGCCTCTTTGGACTGTCTGACAAGTTTATGTTAATGTGCAGTATATTTGGTGGGTTGAATTGGGTGGTCCTTTGGGTTTTGATCGTGCTTACAAACCAAGTGCGCTGTGCTTGGAAACCACCATTTACTTTGGTTTTGTCCCCTCACCTCCATGCTCTGCTGCACTCCGTAAACCGGTAAGAGGAGCCTACTCTTGGACTCGTTCACATATATACAGTTTGTTTGAAGAGCAGTTTGGACCTCTTGGTGATTCAAACTACTTTTCATACATATATTAAAATTAAACGACCCTTGGAGTTCCTATCGCTATAAGAAATGACTGAGCACAAGGTGCTTGAAGACTACCATTTACTTCTGTACTAAACTTTACACACACTTAACACTAATACCGTAGCATTTTAAAAATTGGGTGTTTCAGTACTTGCTCATTTTACCTGTCTTGATTCGATTCTGTGTTGCATGTGCAATGTTTTTGTTGTTACTCCATTTTGAATTCTCAAACACTGCCATTTTGATCTGCTTTCCAGATTTCTAGGAGCATGGCTTGTGAAGTGGGGACCTGTGGTTATCGATGCAGCAGGATACAAGGATGGCTTTGAGCTCGTTTCCTTAAACGAAAGGTGGATGACAAAATCTTTAAAAAAGAGAATAAGAAATGAATGGGGGGAAAAAAGAATAATTGACCTTGTTAACTCTTCATATGTATGGTATTCATTTTTGACCCTATTTCAATGTTGATTCCTGGTTCTCGTTTTTCACTTCACATTCCTTTTGTTTTTCAACCTTTGTTTTGTTTTCTGTTGCCCGTCTTCCTGTCTGTCTCTAAACCTTATCGCTCAGTACACTGACAAAACGGCATTGGTGTATCGCAGAAACCTGTGCTACATACGACTGACCGTGAGGAAAACAGTCCTGCTCCGGATCAATTCCTGCTTTTTCTCCTGCCTGACTTGACGTTTGATGATGGTCTTTGCAAAACAGTGACAATTTTACAGTATACTGTGTTCTTTTGAATTGAAACAGAGTTAGAAAAATTATGATTTTGGGTATAAATATAATTTCATGTAATAGTACATCCTGCAAAAATGGAAGCTTCAGTCAGATCTGAATGTAATGCTTTGATCTGTAGTCTTGTACCGTCACAAAGTTTTGGAGGCTTTACATCAAAAGTGATATATAAATTGAAAGAGGCCTAGTTTATGGACAGGATTGTTAAACTAGAAACGAGAACGTAGGGAGCTAAAAAATGCAACCAATTAGAACTGAAAAATCCCAAATTAACATACAAAGAGGGGAGATGGTGGAAGGTCAAAAAGTACAGCAAACCACAAGTCTGTTTTTTTGTTTTTTTTTTTTTTTTTTTTTATTTTTATTAATTTTATTGCACTCCATACAAAGCAATCAAGTTTTTACAAAAAGAAAAATAGAGTTAAGAACAGATCGATCCCCACCCTTGAGAGAGAGAGCAAGCCAAACGGCATAAAAATTTTACAGCTTTTAAACATACCTAAATTAATAAATTCTCTATGCTTCATGAACTTATTTTAAAATATTACTGATTAGATCCTGCCATGTTTTGAAAAACGTCTGTATGGATCCTCTAACTGAGTATTTGATTTTTTCCAATTTCAAATAATATAATACATCAGTTTCCCATTGACTTAAAAGAGGAGAGTTTGGATTCTTCCAGTTTATCAGAATAAGTCTGCGTGCCAAAAGTGTAGTAAATGCAATTAAAATTAGTTTGTCTTTCTCCACTTTAAGCCCCTCCGGAAGAAAACCACAAATCTAACCTTGCAATGTGCACGTGAATTACTTATCACACAGTGCTAGCAAACAAATGAAATGAAAATCGCCTTTGGATTTGGGTTTTTGAGTTTATTGCCAGTCATATGTTCACCCTGGGGTATTGTGGGGTGCACTGCTTTAGTAGTAGCAGAGCCAGATAATCAATTTCACCTCCAGAGGACCATACAGCATCTCCTAGAACCTCTTCACAGTCTCACCGGTATGTTAGTGCAGTCTGGATGAACGTGCACCATCTTCAACTGAACCTGGTGCAGACGGACCGACGGACGGACCTTCATGTTCTCTCTCTGCTCCTCTGTCTCTTCAGCACCCCATCTCGGTGTATCTTGTCTCTTTACCACTAACACTTGTCAAGACTTTACACAACTTTGGAATAACTCTTTTGTTACTTAAACTCGTTTATTTTGTAGTTTCTTTGTTTGCCTTGTATACCAGGTGTCTAAAATGACTAATTTTAGAGCTTCACGAAATCCTGACATGGCTGACACAACTAGTATTGAGTATATGGGTTAAATGTGTGTTGTGAAGGATATACCAGGGCATCAGTGAGCCCCAAACATGAACACAGAGTCCCGGGCTCAAACAATGGAAGGTTTATTCAATTCACTTCCACCGAGTATCACAAGCACAAAATAAACAAGTTTTCTCTCTCTCTCTCTCTCTCTCACCGCTGCTTTTCCTCCCAGCTCCGACTCGCCTGGATAATGGAGTGCGGTCCCTTTTATTACAGACCTGAGAGTACTTCTGGTGCCAGGGTGATTGCCTGATGGAAGCACTTCCGGGTCACTTGGAAGTCCATTATAACAAGGAACTTGTCTCCCTGCAACGCTGTCTCATGGCCCCCAGTGACTCCAGCAGGGCTGCCATGCCGGACTACATTTCCCAGCATGCCCTTTTGGCTTCCCACTAGGCACGGATATCCGTGGCTGTTGCAATCTAGTGTGCTGGGGGAGAAAAAAGCCCCCGGCGACATCTTTCTTTTTCATTGGGCTGTCCATCCATCTCTTCCGGTCCTTCCTTCTGGATCTGATCCCTTTCTCCTCCCCAGCCGGGATGCCCATCTGCCTGTTAGGAGCCTCCTGTGCGTGTAAGGAACCAATCCCCTCTTCCGGCTGGGACGCCCATCCAGCCCCTGTGGCATCTCCAGTGTATGAATGTAATGTTTCAGGTGTTAATAAATTTTCAGAAATTGTTAAAATCCTGTTTTCACTTTTTTCACCCCTTCCCCAAAATGGCAACGAAATGAAGTGATTTTCGCACAAGGCTGCTGCATAACAAAATGTGTCAAAAGTGAAGGGGTCTGAAGACTTTCTGAACACACTGTACAAGCGACTGGTGTGCTGCATTTCAGAAGGACATTGCGTGCAGACGCCTCTGAATCTGAGACTTTGGTGGGTGCAGTGATTTCCACCCCGGCTGGGGGGCTTCACACCTTTGTGCACTACATTAAGCATTTGCTTGGCCAGCCAAACATGTCGGAAGTCAGTTTGGCAAGTGGGCAAAGTACCATTAATCTCACCTCCCTGCCTCCCCTGCTGTGTTTCACACACCTCTTCTATGTGTTTTTATCGGCTAAAGCTAGCAGGTTTCTAACCCGGCCGTTGAGTGAAGCCTCCTGATTGAACATGCAGCTGTCTTTACTCATTTTATACGTACGGCCACAACTTAAAAAAAATATTATTTTAAAGATCTAAAGTTATTTCAAAATTGATGCCTGCAAAACGTTCCAAAAAAGCTGTGACAGCATTAGTTTGAGACGAACATCAATGTGACACGTGAAATAAGGTGATGTGCAATAGGGGAGGCAGTCGTGTTCTGGATTAGAAGGAACGCCTAAAAAAGTCCTGCTAGAGCAAGAGTGGCTCGAGGCTCTCCAGTCACCAAAAGGTGACCCAACAAATTTGGCACTTTCAGTACCACGTTCCTCAAAGACAAATCGGTACAATTTTCAGCATTCCATCCTCTACTGTGCCCAACATGAACAAAAAAGGTTTTATGGAAACTGGTCAGTTCCTGGTGTGTAAAGGGTAAGGACGAAAACCACTTCTGAGCGACGTCACGGCCTTAAACCGTCATGCATCTGTAATGGAAATTGTGACACAGGCTTGGCAAGACTGCCGTAAACCTGTGCCGTTCATCACTACATACACAGATGCAAGTCAAGGCTTTACTATGCAAAGCAGAACTCGGAAATCCACACTGTCCGCAAGGACCGCCATGTTCTCTGCGCTTGGTCTCATCTGAGATGGAGAGTTGCACGGTGAAATTGAGTTTATGGGGCTCAAGTGAAAAAGGAGCATCAAACTCTTACCAACTTCAGGACCAACAGCCAGCAGCTTATCATGGCACAGGAGTGTGTCATTGCCCATGGCACGGGTATCTTGTGAGGGCATCGTTCATGTGTACGCATTTTGGAACAACAAATGCTGTCGTCCAGATGCTGACTTTTTCCAGCAGGACACTAGCAAAGTACCTTATGCACTACAAGTACACAAATACAGGGACACTCCTGACCTGTGGTGGCGCATTGTGAATAGCAAAAAACAGCAACATTTATTTATATAGCACATTTTCATACAAAAAGTAGCACAAAGTGCTTTACATAATGAAGAATAGAAAACTAAGACACAATATGCACATAAAATAAGTCAACATTAATTAAAATAGAATAAGAGTAAGGTCCAATGGCCAGGGTGGACAGAAAAAACAAAACTCCAGACGGCTGGAGAAAAAAAAAATAAAATCTGTAGGGATTCCAGACCATGATACCGCCCTGTCCCCTCTGGGCAAAAAACGTCCACAAAGGCCCCACACAACTGTGTAGCTGAAGACCCTGCACGAAGGACGAATGGGGGAAGATTCTACTCACTAAACATAACATAACACAACTGACTTGAGCCTCTAACTGGGGGGCTGTGCCCCCCGCTCGCTTCACTCGCCAACCCCTGGGCAGGCGCTACGCACTAGTCACTTAGTGGCTCTGCTGCTTGCATATGGAGAAGCGAACGTACAATTTAAACAGATTATTTTCTGGGAATTGTTACATATGCATAATAGAACTAACTATTTTACATTACAGTGAATAACCATAGTAAAATGTAATAAATTGAAAGTAAATTATGTCTCATGTTGGGTTGGAGGTATTCATTGCGTTATACATTTTTGTTCCGTTTTGGCTTTGAAATTAACACACAAATACTTTTTAACGTAAAACTTAAGTAAAAACAATATTTTGAATTAACTTTTTTCAATACCGCATTGAATTTTGATTCCATGTTTGGACTTGCATCATGAGAACCCAACATATAACTGCCTGTGAGTGAATATCTTTTCTTTCTCTCTAATAAATAAACCTACTTTTTCGAATGTGGGTCCCTGTGATTTAATTGCCATAGCAAAAAGCTATTCTAACAGGAATCTGTAAACCTTTTAATACGAATGGCATATCAAGATCTCCTTTGGTGTCTCATGTTATCCCCTGAAGATGTACAGCATTACCTTTCTTGTCGCCTGTTAAAATATTACATGTCAGAACTGTTTGACCAATTTTGAAAACAACTAATCTTCTCCTATTGCATAGCCCGTCACTCAGACATAAATTACGCAATAACATTACGATACTTCCTCCTTTCAACAGTAATTCGACCGATGGAAGATCAGACGGTGTTAACAGTTGTAGATATTCTTCAGGATGTTGGAAGTTGATGTTTTCATCTTCCGCACCATCACCACCAACTGTTTCAGCAGAGTCTATTGATATGCACTTAACCAATTTGCTGTGTAACTGATCGACAGTTTTCACGTTAATTCATTTTGACTTCATTGTTTGTTGGTGCTAGGATTGCCTGTGTACTCCATTTCTTCTGTTAATAACCCTTCAGGATGAAATTCATTAAGATTTGGGCATAATAAATCTTTTTTGATTGGGAACTTGAAGTGAGAGAAACATGCATTTATAAGATCTAAGAGTGCAGGAACTGTGTCTGACAAAAGCATTCACACCAATAAGAGGTAAGAGGACAGTGGGCGTGGGCCGTTGACCAGAAATGGTTGAGAGGACGGGACTTGAAACAATCTCTTGGCAATAGTCTTGTCTCTAAATTTTATTTTATAATAGAGAGATGATGATAATAAGTTGCGTTTATAGAGCACCTTTTACAAACCCATGGTCGCATTATATATCAATAGGGGGAGGGGGAAAAAATCACACAGAAGACAAAAGTTCAGCAAAGTTTTGAGATTTAAAGGTGGAGAAAGAGGAGCAAACTCCCAAGAGACGGAGAAAGAGGGGCCATAACACTGAAGGAGCGAGCTGCCTGCCAGGGTGGAGAGAGTGGTACGTAGGACAGTAAGGAGATGACTGTGCGAGGACCTGAGAGAGCGACAAGGCGTGCATGGAGCGGAGTGGGGTAGACGGGGCCAAGGTTATGTAGGGCTTTGAAGGTGAGAAGCAGAATCTTGAATTGACTCCTTGATGGAACTGATAACCAGTGAAGAGGGGAGATGTGAGCAGAACGCTTTGTGTGGCTGCAGAGTTCTAAATGTACCGTAGCCTCTGTGTAGGTTTAGCAGGGAGGCCAATGAATTCCAGTAATCAAGGTGAGACATTATGAAACAATGAACCAGAGTGTGAGCATCACTAAATTACAGAAACGGTCAGAGGTTGGTCGTGATACGGAGGTGATTGAATGAACTTTTGGAAAGAGACCTAATGTGTAGCTCAAAGTTGAGTGATGAATCAAACAAAACACCGACCGGAGCAGGCTTGACAAGTGTGCCATCAATAGTCTCTAGTGTTAAAAGAAATGGTGATGTGACACAGTGGGACAGACTTGGCAAGTATTAGTCAGATTTGACTCGAGTGTATATTTAAACATAATAGTGTGTTGCTGTAGTGTTTTTCAATATAGAAAAGCGTGAAATGTTGTTTTTATCACTATTTCCATACTGTCCAAGTTTTTTTGGAGTTTGGCTTGTGTGATCTTTACATTGGCTCAGATATGTAAACAGTGTGATATCTGGAGAATCTTTATTTAAAAGACCCATCTGAACTCATTACAACTGCTGCACGGATTCTCGTGTGCCCATCTTTTCTGACGAGACTTTCTCAGGCTTCAGAGGGCGTGTCGGATCTCATGCAAGAAAGGTGCTGTACAGGGTGTCCATAAAGTCTGTGTGCAGTTTAAGAGTTGTAACTTAGTCTGTGGTACAAAGAATCTGTAAAAACGATTAGAAAGAAGAAACACTTAACATTTTTTTATTGTTCTTGTTCATTTCTAACATGTCCCCCATCATTACTAATACAAAAGGTAATATGATTCTATAGTTCTCAGAAAAACATTTTCAAGGTGATTGTCAGTAATACCACCAATCGAATCAGTTATCCTCGCTTGCAAGTCTTCTAAAGATTGAGGTTTGGTTGAATAAACATTCGTTCTCACATGTCCCCATAAAAGAAATCCAAAGGAGTCAAATCTGGCGAATGTGGAGGCCAAGAAAATGGTCCACCTCTTCCAATCCATCTGTTAGGGAGTTTCTCATGTACAAAACTGCAAAACAAATTGACAAGGAGCGCCATCTTGTTGAAACACGGTACTCTCGATCAGTCCTAATTGCTCAAGTTAAGGGAAAAAGTCACTTTGCCACATTTCTAAAGAGCTATCACCATTAACAACACGCCCTTCAAAAAACAATGGCCCGACTTGACTCGATTTTTTTTTCCCCCAAAGCACACCACACATGAACTTTGGGAGAATCTCTTTTATGGTCAACAGACTCTTGTGGGTTTTCAGTTCCCCAAATACGGCAACTATTCCTGTTGACCTTGCCACTAAAGTGGAATGTTGCTTCATCGGAGAACATTAATTTACTCAAAAATGCATGATCGTTTACTAAGTTTTTCGTTGATCTGGTGTCAGAAAGTTAGTCATGCATGATGATCCACTTCTAACAACATTTGATGCACTTGAAATTTGTAAACTTCCATGTGAAGTCTTCAGAAGTCTGCAGAATCGAGCTTTCTAGTCCAATCATTTTAAATTGCATAGGTCTTTATGGACACCCTATATAATGATGCTCCCCTTTCTGTTTAATGGGGGGGGGTCATATAATGCAAGTACCTCACTTTTGCTCTTTTTTTTTTTTTTTTAAACTATCTGTAGGTATTGTAATCAGCCAAAAATTTTACCTTGTAGGTTTGATGAATCTCGACGTTTTAGACCTCGGAGTCCAAAAACACCAATTTTAGAAGAGTGTGTAAGCACGGTAACCGGAGTACACTTTCATTTAGCTCAACCAAATTTTGCCTACAAGTATTCAGTACAAAACATAGATTTCTATCAACTTTTGGACTCTTTCCGTTAACCAGAAGTGGTACTTTAGTTTAGTCTGATTTATTTAGCTGTACTTTTATAATAGTTTATTATTCATTTGATTTACTGTTGATGGTTCTTTAATGTACATAATATAAAATCCATTGTCTTGTGGTTTACTCCTCAAATATTCAATACAAGAAGGTCGAGGGGAAGCCATTCCTGATTTGTTTTTTAAAGCCACTTGCTGTGGATGGAAGTTGACCTTGTATAAATGTGTTCTGCAGTTCAGCTCCTCATTCAGCTTTCCATTATGAAGGTGCTCTGGTCTTATGCTTTAGTTAAAAACCTTCAGTCCCATGCTTTTTATGCCTTTCAAACATGCCAGTGATGTCACAGTATGGGGAACCCTGGCGCTTCAGCACTTAGCCCGATTGCAGTTGGCTCTAAACTCAAAGTGAGGTCTGGCCTCCCAAATCTAACCCGTGACATGAAATTAGGAAGGAAAAATAAAATAAAAGCATAAATACAAACACACATGAGGAAAGGCTCCGAAAAAATCCCCAAAAATCTTGCACGATCCTCAGATGTGGGAAATGAGGAAGGGGAACCACACATCTCTGGCTCTAAGAATCTAAAAAAAATAAGGTGCATAATAGTTACAGAATTCATTTTGGAAAAATAACAAAACTACAGCAAATCAGAATGCAGAAAAGGGCAACCCTCAAAAAACAAAGAAGATTATCGTCCAGTGACATGACAAGTGGATGGGATGACCATGAAATATAGGAGGGCTGTGCCAACATTTGTCACATGAAAAAAATGATTCCAGGTGTTTATTGTACAGCTCATCTGATAAAGTTGGTGCACGTGACTAAGCTTTAAATTGCTGGCAGATTTCTCCCCACAGATTTATAAAAGACTGTTCTTGTGTTCTTAAAGCCTTTTGAATTTCATGCTTCATTCAGAGTTGGGCATTTAGCTGGTGCCATGGGCTTCAGTTAAAATGGAGCTATTAAGACACCCAAGTAGCTTTTAAAAGGCTGCGAGTCATTCTCTACTCTCTCAGGTTTAGAAGGTGCACTCAAGCATGATGGCAGCCATTCATATGAACTCGGCAATAACTGATCAAATGTGAAACATGACGAGGCGTGGACTGTGACTTGTTTTAAATGACAAGCACAGTTACTAAGTGTGATGACAGACCAGTGTCTCTTGCTATGGCTTCAGTACTCTAACTTGCACCTAGCTGCTGTTGTCTGTGTGGAGTTTGTCTGTGGGGTTCTCCACGGTTTTGGTGAATTGATGATCCTAAACCGACCAGGTTTGCTCAATAGACAGACTGACACCCAGTTGGTTCCAAACCCCTGCCTCACTTCCACTTCAGCCTTGTAGATGGTGCTCTAGAAGTTCCTCACATGGTTTATTTACAATGCTCATCGTTCTCACTAATAAAAGAGAAAAGTGGTGTTATGTGATGTTTAAACTGAGAGTAGCAGACTGAAATGGTGGTGCAGCCACACCCAGTTGTTGTCCATTGGGAGTTTACTTGTTCTCCCTGTGCCTATTTTTGTTTCCACTGGATATCCTGGTGTCCCACCCACATCCCCAAAGAACTTTTTTTGACAATTTAGGAAAATGCCAAAGGTGAAAATGAACTGCCAGGATAGGCTGTGCTCTCCTGTGACCATGAGCTGTGGTTAGCAGACTTTGTCATGTTCTGTTATGTTGTGTTAACTGAAGGCAGTATACTGACATGATGATTCATTCACGCCCCTGTCTGGAGTTTGTTTGTTTGTTCTCCGTGTGTCTGTCTGGGTTCTTCTCAGTTTTTATTTCAGTTTTCCTCCCATATCCTCAAAAGATGTACAGGTTTGGTACATTGACGAGTCTAAACTGGCCTGGACACACTGACACCCCATACTGGGTTGATTCTAAAGCCCAGTTGCAGTTCCACTTCAAGCCTGTAGATGTTGCTCTGTAAGTCTCGAATGTCTTGCTTATTTACAATGTTTTTCATATTCACTGCCCAGGCTACTTTGTTGGGTGTGCAGGACATTGGAATGCGAGTTGGACAGTTAATGTTACCTTCAGATTTGCCTGTTAAGCTTTATTTTGACATGGAAAAATGGCAGATATAAAAAAATTAAACATTCAGGGCAGGCTCTGATCACCTGTGATCCTGAATTGGTCTCTGCATTCTTGAGAGCAGAACGCTGACTCGGTGTGATTGATGTGCATAGGGTGTCGGCCTATTTGTTTCCAGAGCCCTGCTGCAGTTCCCCTTCAGGCCTGTAGATGTTGCTCTATAAGTCCCTGACATCCTGGTTCTTTACAGCGCTTATTCCTTTCACGGAGAACAGAATACTGCTGTGTTATGTGAACTGAGAGTAGCAGACTGGCATGGCGGGTCAGCCGCACTTGATGGTGGTTGTTTGTGCCCATGTGGGATTTTTTTTTTTTTTTTTTTGAGTGACAGTATGGGTGGGTGTGCACGGGTGGGCCCTCTAAACTCTGTCCATGGTTGATTCTTTTGCCCCCAGTGCTGCCAGGGTGGTGTCCAGCCTGTGGTGACTGTTAGACTTGGCAGGTTTGGAGGTGTTCTGCCGTGTTACAAATGACCCCACAGATGCACCATGAAACCTGCATTACTAATGTTCAGTGCACAGCAAGCAAGGTTGGAAGCATAAGTAAATGTTAGATTTTCCCCTTAAATCAGATCAATAGCAAAAGTGAAAATAAATTTAATCAGATGGTTAATGAACACACAGTGCAACTACTGAATATTAATCAATTAAATTAAGGAGTGCAAAAAAAAAGGAAATTAAAAGCAAAAACGAGCGCCTTCTTTTTGTGATTAAGTTTGCAGTCCTTGTTAACTGCTAATTGAACTGTGATCGTGGTTAATTGAAAGCTAATAACTGCAAATTGAGAGCCGCCGTGATGAGCAGTTGAAGGTCTTATTAATACTTAAATATGCCACTGATTCACTTTTCCTAAAAATATGTGCAGTTAAGTTACTCATCTTGACAGAAGATGGCTCATGTCCACTGCCAGATCCGTATTGCCAGCCAGACCATCTCCTCTCCTCCACATTACTGTGAGCCACGGGCATGAAATGATCTGACATCTTCGCGTCCCACCAAAGTGCAGGCGGCTCCCTTCTTGCAGCAGTGTGCCATTTAGGCTCGCAGGATTTGTGTCAAAATCTGATGGCGTCTGAACTGCTGTATCCTCCCAGATTAGCAACATCCTCTCGTGGTGTGGACCCCACAGCCGACGTGCGTTTGAGATTAACTCTCCTCTTCGCGTCTTAACATCCGTTATATACGCCTTGTTGTTTTCCTTTGTGTTTCTATCAGGAGAAGGGAAGTTAAGGTGGAGGATATGCAGGCCTGGGGTCCACCTGAGTGGACAACACAAAAGCGGATGCTGCTGGCCACCATACTGTCCTACGTACTGCCTCCTGTAACTGACGCATTTCTTTTGGGACATTCAGTGTTACTTGATATTTTGTGATAATAACTTTGGGGCTTTCACTTGGGTTTTTACAGTATAGCACAGTCAATTTATGTTCTGTGCTGCTGATGGAGCAAGTGAATTTTCCTTTGGGTATTAATAATAAAGTGCATCCATCTGTCATATGGTGCCTTTCAGCTGTCTGTCTATCTGTTGTGTCTTCAGAAAGCTTTCAGACTCCTACACTTCATTCACAATTTCTTCTGGCCATATATGAAAATCATTTGTGTATTCCTCCCCTGCTCATCAAACCCTAGCATGACAAAGTGAAACAGTATTTAAGGATTTTGTTTTTCCATATTTAAAGTAATATTCCATAAAGTAATAAACTGAAAGCGCACAGACCCTTTACTTGGCACTTAATGAAACGCCTTTAGCAGCGATTCCAGCCTGCAGCCTTCTTGGGTCTGACATGATAAGCTTCACACACCTGGATTTGGGATTTTCTGCTGTTCTCAACAGATCCTGTCCCGCACTGTCAGGTTGGGCGGAAGCTGTTGGCGGACTTTCTGGGTTCAAGTCCGGGCTCTGACCACTCCGGTGTTGTCTTTTCTTGGTCCTGTTGGAATGTAAACCTGTGACCTGAGGTCCAGAACACTCTGGTGTGGATTTTCATCTTTGTCCTTTTTCTCAGTTTAGGACAGTTTATTTGATATTTTGTGATAACTTTGGGGCTTTCACTTGTATGTGAAATGTATATGTGCATGTATAACAGATATACGTGTATGTCACGTCTGTCTCATCCTCTATCTATTGTATAATGTTAGGCTCTGTTTAATTGATGCCCTGCCCTGGTTCCTCTTTTGTGCCAACTACTGCTGGCATAGCCTCGGTCTCCCCATAAGCCTGCAGTTTGATGAAGTGTCTTAAGAAAATGAATGGGCATTGCCATTTAAATCACAATTCACAGGGCCATCCCACTCAACAGACTGGGCAGCAAATGACAATCCTGACCGCTTCCTGGTTTTAAGTACTGTCATCTGTGTTTAAATATACAGGACATTAAATGAGTTAATGAAGTCAGAAGGGATGTGAAAGGACGACGGATTATAAACTGTGAGGCACGCTGCAAGCACAGAGTGGGCTGCCATGCAGGATCAGCTCCTTTTGCCCCACGGTGGTAACTGACGTCAGAGCGGCATTCAAATCTTCCTGAGGTATGCAAAAAAAAAAAATGACGGCCTGCTGTGCGGGTGCTGTCTGTTGCTGCTTTCAAGTGCATTCACCTAGTAATTTTGTTTCCATGTGCATTTGCACCATTGTCCTTTTTTTCTCTCATAAACTGTAGTCCCTCGTTTTATTTTTCCACCAGCACGGCTTGGAGAGATGGCCTTCTTAGTACAACTAATGGCTTAGGCTACAGGGACAACGGGGGACTTGAGAATGGTGACCTTGTTGCAAAAGTGGACCTGCCACTGACTCCAGGGTTTATGCAATGCTTTTTACGAGGAATGTTTGAAAAGTTTACGCACTTTTATATTTTTGGGAGGAGTAGGGATTGGTCGTGTCTGAGTGTCATGTGACCACTTCTGTCTTGGAAGCCGGCTGCCCTTGCAGTTTAGTATCAGAGTTGTCACCTTGTGGTGAAGATGGCTGCCAAACTTAGAAATTGCACCAAAGAGGAACAGCATTCTGTCTTGCGCTTTGTGTGCCGGGAGCACCAACTCATCTCCTCATGTGTGCTCAGTACGGGGATCAAGTCATAGAGTCGTGTGAAATGTTTGAAAATTACCGTACAAGTGTGACGGACGTAGAGGGCACTCCGGGTGTCCAGCTACAGCCACGATGTGATGTGAAAGCAACGATGCATCGGTGGCTACGCGCTCAACTGAAAACATGCTGATGGCATTAAGAAGTTGGTACGACACTGTGGAAAACTGCATCACAAATAAAGGTGACGATGTAGAAAAGTGATGTCATTTGCTTTTTGAAATTCTTTAAGTGCAGAAACTTTTTGAACGTCCCTCGTATTTATGTTCTGTTTTTCTGCTGTTTTTTTCTTACTTTAATCAGCTGTTTTTTACGTTTGTTGTTCATTTATTGTGTACTGTATCTTAAATTGGCACCCATTCCTTGATTTATTTATTTTTTTTATTTTTTTTGTTTGTGAAGCTTCAGCGGGCATGGGCCCATCCTGACATCTGGGTCCTCTCTCTGGCTTTATAAGTCGGGCAGAGAGAAGGAGCCATTAGTAGCTCTTAAGATGCATAACTACTTCTGTGGATAAAAGATTTCCGATTGTGTTTTTAATAAAGTAGGGGGCTCGCTTCACTCGAGAGATTGTTATTTTCATGGGAATTGTTACATAGGCAATGTTATATGTTTATATTTCACTTAGGCATTATTTTCACTTTAAAACGTCAGTTAAAACAAAATTTGGAATGGACTTCAAGATCGCATTTTATTTTGATTCTGTGTTTGGACTTGCATCATGTCAACACAACGTAGAACTGCCCGTGAGTAAGCATTTCTTTCTCTCTAATCAATTAAAACGACTTTTTGGAATGTTTGTCCCTGTGATTTGTTAATTGTCATAACAAAAGCTGTTCTAACAGGAAACTACACCTTTTAATACGAATGGCATATCAAGATCTCCTTTGGTGTCTCATGTTATCCCCTGAAGATGTACAGCATTACCTTTCTTGTCGCCTGTTCAAATTTTACATGTTAGAATTGTTTGACCTTTTTTTAATACAACTAATCTTGTTCCATTGCATAGCCCGTCACTAAGACATAAATTACGCAGTAACATTACGATATGTCCTTCTCTCAACAATAATTTGACCGATGGAAGATCAGACGGTGTTAACGGTTTTAGATATTCAGGATGTTGTAAGTTGATGTTTTCATCTTCCGCACCATCACCACCAACTGTATCAGGATAGTGTATTGATACGCATTTAGTCAATTTGCCGTGCAACCGATTAACAATTTTCATGTTAATTCATTGGACTTCGTTTCTCGGTGCCATATTTAGATGAATGGGTGATTCCAAACTGGATCTTTAAGTGTGTGTGTGTGTGTGTTCATAAGTAAGCCCTTTAATGGATTGGTATCTGTCCAAGTTAAGTGCCGGAAGGCATCTGATGACTGTGGTCTTTTTTGAAAATAGTTGTAAGTAGGGCGTGACTTGAAAGAATCTCATGGCAAAAGTATCCGTCTCGTGGGACTTCCTTTCAAAAAGTCTCTTAGTCACGTCTCATCACAGGATTAATGTCGCCTCAACCCAAGATTTTTTTTTTTATTATAATAGAGAGATTTGCAACCCTTTTCTCAGAACATGTTTTCAATTTATCATTACGGCTTATTGAGTATTGATCAATAGTCAAAAATAGCAGCTTACTTCGTTTAAAATGAAATTGAGCACAACAAAGTGTGCAGAAACCGAAGGTTTTCTTCACTGCAACATCTCACGACACAGGAAGCTGACCCGTTAACCTTCAACTTCCATTTCCTGTTCCTGCCAGTGAGGTGGAGGATTGGCCCTCTTCAAGTACTGTAGAGCTTCAGGTTCCTTTCCTGCCTCCATTACATCCTTAGGATTGTAAACTCCAAGATTGTCTTCATAACTGGCAGATTGGGCATCATACTACCAGAACATTTGTGGTGGCTCAACAGATTATCTACAAGAGATCTTTCTTTACACCCTGAATGACGGGGACACACAAGTAGAATTAAAGATCGTAGACCTTTCCAGACTGGAGCTAAATGTTTTCCTTGTTTCAATGGTACGAATTTCACTGTAAGCAAAACACCATTTGTTTCAGGGTTTTTTTTTTTTGTGGGTTTTGCTGCTAATGCAGTTTTGCACAAATTGTTTTGCTCTTCATTAAAAAGGACCAACTTGTCCTTGGAGCTGCCCAGGGTGTTAGGAATCCTACCCACTATACCAAGATGAAGACCAGGCAGCAGAGCCAGTCTGCACACATACAAGTTGGCCGCAGGTGGCCTCCCTCTCACTGCCGGGTCTTTTTCTAAAGCACTTTTTCTAATGCTTCTCTGCTTGATGATGTTAATGGATGAATCAATATACTCCTGCAGTTCATAACTTTATTCTAGAAGAGGAAGATAGTCAAAAAAACAAAATAGGAGAAACGAGTGTCTGATCACAAGATTCAAGGCAGCATTGGACAGCATGCACACGTCTACATGGACTGACTTCATCACAGCTGGCGCCCCTGCCAGGCCTCAGCAGTGTGGGTGTGATGGCTGTGCTGAGGAAAGCAGATTTCACACACATTGTTAGCTGGGCACCCTGCCCAAGTCACTGGTAACAGCTGGCCTGGGGGGGTAGTGGGTTGGGGTGGCAACTTTTTGCTTCTCATCTCCTGCACACCCTGAGGGAAACGGAGATGTGTGGAATGATCACCGATCAGCATCCGCGTCATTAAACGGGAAGTCTGCTCTTGGACAATCACTTGAACCCAACACCGTTGGTAATGTAACCGGGTGAGCTGTGCAATGAGGACAAATCGCACATGGAGCAAGGGGATGGTGTAAAGTGTGCAAGTGCTTTTATTAAAAACGAAACCCAAATGGTGTTCAAAGTGCAGTGCTTCAAGAAATCCATAAATAAATAATCCATAAACGGGTGACTGGGGAGGTTAAAAACCCAATAAATAATCCCATTTAAAAAAAAAAAAAAAGGTTAAAATGCTGACTCGAAGCGGTCTTTTATAAAAACTCCGTGCCTTCTCCTTTTAACTGGTGGTTCCCTTGCTTCTCCCATACGGGCCTTGCAATAGGGTAGTCGCCCAATCCACAGGTGCAGCTGACTCTCCTACTGGTCCGGTAGCCTTCTGCCCCCGCTATATACAGTACAGCTCACTCGTCGGACCGAGACTCGGGTTCCCCCAACGGCCAGGGCGCTCACGTTGGGGCTCACCCTCCCAAGCCTCCCTGACTCCTGCTGCCGCCTTGGCCTTGCGCAGTAAGCCATCCATTATCCTGGTCACTCCTGCTTCTCTGAAAAGCTCAGCAGGAGTGACCCAATCTATCCAACCCCGAGTGTCGGCCTTACACCCTGCCAGGACTCTCCTTGCAACTGCTTGCCTGTACTCAAGTGAGCCTGCTCGTGCTCACTCTCACTCTCACACTGGCTCTTTTCTCCTCCTGCCTCATTCTTTCTCTATCCTCTGTTCTACTTGTTCCTTCGCTGTCATTTCCCTTTTTTTTTTTTTTTCTTCATCTCTTGTACCAACCTATACTTATACGGCTCTGTGGGCGCAGCATCGCAATCGCGCACTGCAGGAAGCCAATGAAGCAATTCAGAACAATCGCACCCTCACGTGCAGGAGCATCTCGCCCCAATTACCTCATCAACTCCCTATTAGACGGAGACTGTCACGGCGAAAGGATTTCAAAAAAGCCATTCTTTTGGAGCTGCAGACCCGCTATGTTATCTTGAGCTGGGCTCAGGACCTCGCGTATCTTCAGTTCACTTTATAGAATGGTCTCTGGTTGCGTTTATAATCGTATGTTATAGGTATGTAAGTCAGATTGTACTGTAACAGTGAAGCAATTTTAGTTTAAATTATTTGATTTCAAGTTCCCTAAAATGAGCCTCTGCTGTGTCCGGTATGTTGACTAAATGCTTATGCATCCTGTAGTCTTTGATGACATCAACACAGGACCTCATGGAGCTGGAAAGGCAGTAGGAAACCAAGAAAAGCCACCGCTGAGTGACCACTGGGCCTCCACACGCTTTCCAACTCTGACCACTTTGTTTCATTTGTATTTTAAGTTTGTACGGTTTCCTTTGAACTTTTGTATTTTTCTTTTTTGGGCCTGGAACTTCACTGATTCCACTTGTGATTTTATTTTGTTTGTACATTTTGAGTTGTTTCTGAAATTGTGTACAGGGAAGAGAAAGTGTGGGTTTGGTGCACGGAGTCATTGAGGTGTGTTTTTTTTTTTTGTTTTTTTTCTCACATAACAAATGGTTTCTATTTTCTTCTGTAATGTACATAATGTTTGTGTGGCGTACTTGGCCAGGACAGCTCTTTTGTTTATGGTCCTGGGGAATAGGTATGGACTGAGCAGTACCTCTCCTGGGATGCTAGATGGCAGCCCCCTTTGGTGGCAGTGGTGCCTCTGATTCCCACAGGGCTCCATGGGAGATGGAATTCTCTATGACCATGTGGGCGGGTCTTGAGTCACACCCGGAAGTGCAGCCGGAAATGGGTCATCAAACACCTGGAGCACTTCTGGGTGGGCTATAAAAGGAGAGGAGTGGAAAAGAGAAAGAGAGAGAAGAATTGTGTGGTACTGTGCTTGTGGGAAACAGGCAAGGAGAAGAAAAAAGAAAAATTAAACATTTTGTTGTACCAGTGTGCCTCCCATGTTGGGTTGAGCGCTTGTATAGCGCCTTTGTCACAGTTTAATTATATTAAATATACGTTTTTGTCTTTAATATCAATGTATTAATATGCATATAGTGTCTTATTTCTATTTATCCATTCATATTGCTATATCGTATCATAAGAACACCTGAGTTTTTATGGAAATGCACACAGTTTAATGTCTTATTATTGAACTAATAAACCATAGCAAAAAAAAAAAAAGTCGCTGAATCATTAAATGTACATCCAGTTGCCTTTGGATTGTGTAGGACACCACTGGACTCGCTGACAATTAGATTTTTTATTTTTATTTGCAGTTTCTCTAAATGAAGGGCCTGTACTTGTAAAGGTGGTGATGCCCTGTCTCACTTCATTTGTTGTTTGCTGTTTTCTTGACATTATCCATCAGTTTATTGTCCAGGTCGTACTTCAGAGGGTGTAGCAACACAGTCTGTTCCAACTCTGCTGTAAGACAGTCAGAGGGGTTTTAAGTAACCAACAGAAGTTGGGACACCAGTGCAAATTGTTTGCTACAGGCCATCTGTAGGTTGTAATCTGTTTGTTGTAACCCTGACGAAGGCTCATGTGTAAGATTTTAACATTTCTTATAACATATCTATCTATAGTTAGATATAGATAGATATAAAATTTCCTTTCATTTAATGTGATTATATGTATATAGGTCTCTTCCTGTTTATTGATGCATATTGCATTTCATATCAATTTGTGTATAGTGCCTTTCATATCTCTATCTAGCCATACATATTACCTCTCATATCAATATTTATAATGGGGGTTCCCCTCTGCTCGCTTTGCTTGCCAGTCATTTCGCATCTCTGCCGCTGGCGTTGTGAATGGGGTTGGGGGCTGAACACACCCCTAGAAACCCCCTCTTAAACAGTAATACAATGGAACAAAATGTTTTTTTTTTTTTATTACATTTTTTTTATATATAACCTCCTCTTTGCTCGATCAGCTGCTGGCTACTGCGGTGCCGTGTGATCTGCATCTCGCGGGGCACTTCGAACATTTAACACCCTGTACAGCAGCTGTCCTACTCTTTGTGTTTTATTTCCGGTCCTGGCCGTGGTTAAATCTCTTGTCTTGCGGGGTGTGAGTTCTTGATATTTTTTATTTTATAATTTTAAAATTGGAATAAGAATCTGAAAACCTAACCGGACATTAAAGTCCGGTAAATTCTGAAAAGAATGATACCAAACATATATGTAGGTTTTAAAATAAGCCAGATGTAAAGTGCGACATAAAATCGTTGCACTTTTAGGCTTAGGATTTTATATATAGAGAGTAGATGTAGAAGTCCAAAATATATAATACCTATTGTGACAGTATGTGCAGTATATAGTGCTTTTTATATCTATCCGGACATATTGCCTTTAATGTCAATATATTCATATGCATGTAGTGCCTTTCTTCTCTATTATATAGTGCATTTCATATCTCTGTCCATACATACTGCTTTTCATGTCCACATATTCATATACTGTATATACTGCCTTTCGTATCTATCCGTTGTTTAGTCCCTTTCAGATCTCTATCTGTACCTATTGTCTTCCATGTCAGTATATTTATATGTATGTAGTGCCTTTCTTTATCTAACCACACATTACCTTTCATATCAGTATATTCACATGTGTATATAGTGCCTTTCATATCCATCTATCTATCAATATTGCCATTCATGTCAGTATATTTACATGTATATGGTGGCTTCCATATCTACAGTATCTTCCATAGTCCCTTTCATATCTCTGTCCATGTGTATTGCCTTTCCTATCCGTGTATTCCTATGAATTTAGTGTATTTCATTTCTGTCTATGGCACCTTTCAGTTCTATCCATCTAGTGTCCTTATTAATAAATAATATGTGAAATTGATGTCAATCATTTGTCTGTCGTCGGTGAAGTCTGATTGTCACTTTGTAGATGTACTATGTAAGATCTGATGTTCTGCTATAAGCATTATATTCACTGCTGTATATGTTTTGCTTGTGCAAAGGTTCTGTATACTGGCTTAGTTTTGTATGTTTTAGTGGAATGTTGTGGTCTCATCGTAAGCCCCACTGACGAACCGCATTCTCTCTTGGGATAAACTTGAATTCGACTGAACTGAGTGGAACCTTGGTGTCTGTTGGGATGACCGGCCGAGTCTTGATATGCCTTCGTAAGCAGCTTGTGCATCGTGAGGACTTGCACACCTCTGGTATGGACTTTTTCAGCTCTGTAATCCCAGAGGGACTTTTGTCTTTGTCTAACCTCACTGTATGGATGGATGCCTAAGTTTGGGATTGGGAGTTATTTATCCAGCAGCCAGCAGTAGCTCGGAGCACTTGGACAGGTTTCCAGCTCTGATACTTTAACCGTACACCATTTACCTACGTGAATATGCAAAAGAAATTAGTCACAGCGTAAAGAGAGCACATTTCAATCGATGTAATCACTGAAGTCTGTTAACATTATCCAGTATTTGACATATGGACATGTGAAGTGATGTCAAAGTGATCAGGCGTGGATTTGAACTGTGTCCTGGAGCCATCGTGTAGGCAGTGACACCATGGACAGCTGCCTCATCCCTTCATTAATTACAGACTGCAGTTCTCCCGCATGGAGTCTGCATGTTCTCCTCGTGTCCATATGGATTTTCCTCCCACATCCACAAAGATAGGAAATGTGAGTAAGTACAGGCACTGGGGTGGGAGCTTTCTTGACCAAAGTCAAAATGTGTTGTGCCCACTTCAGTTTTGTCGGTGACGGTTACTCCAATAAGTTAAAAGATGCCCACGCTGTGGTGTGTCTCCTACCATGTTTCCTGGGCTGCTGTGAGGTGCCAACCCACCAGAAATGCTAAATGGATTATGTGTGTTAGACAAGGTGAAGTTATGTTACCACGGCCGCCGTGATCCAACTCTCTGCTAGAAATTTAGTGCTGTCCCTCTCGAGTCTGGGTGTGGTGTGCCTCTCTCAAGTAGATTGTCACCTCGCTTGTTGTGTTATATGCCAGTCTACTTACAATACCATCAAGCACAAGCATTCACGTTTTAATCGACTATTTTCTCACAGCCAGACAGCCATCCCTCTCTTTGTTCTTCCTAAGCAAGTCTTCCCATGTTTGCCCATCCAGGCACCGAAATGATTGCGTTGTCCTCAAAATATTAACAAGCGGCTGTGGCAGTCTTGCTGGGCACACCAGCGAGTTCAGAAAGGTTGTTGGCAACACCTCCTCTGCCCGTGTTCTTGAGCGCCTTCAGAGTGGTGCTCTTAGGTGCCCAGGCGAAGGCTTTATTGCTGTTTACTCGGTGCGCTTTAATATTTGAAATCAATCGATGCCAAAGTTGACAGACGGCCTGCATTTATTTATTGGAATCTGTGAAGGCAGGGTCTCGCTTTGGGAACATCTGCCCAGAAATGGAGCGAGCCAGTTGTGTTTGACGAAGCCACTGAAAGAATCTGTCTTCAGAATTCAGGCTGCATGCTGTCAAAAGCTATTAAAGGCGAGGGCCTCAAGGATGTTGCCATGCTTTGTAGCCGAGTTTATTTTGTGCAATATTGCAAAAATCATGGAGCTGTTGCTCTTATAAATGATGATAATTTGCTTTCCATCTTGGGAAATGTCAGCCTGCAGCCAATCTTCTACATGTTTTTAAAAAAGAAAAAAAAAGGTCATAAAGGACAAAAGAAAAAATGGCAACAGAGCAGCACAAAGCATTTCTTATAGCATATTGCTGGAATTGGACATATTGGCAGAATACGCTAAAGCAGAGGGCTGTCAGACACCAGGGTATGGCCACTCTCTTAATTTCTCACCAATTATAGGCTCATTACTGCAATGTGATAGAGGCCAGCAAAATTCTTACTTGCGTGTGCCAATCAACATGTGAGGGATCACCCACTCTAATGCCATGATGAGCGAGTAAAACCACCCGATCTCGAAACTCGCCTGAAAAATCTCCGCACACATTTGTCATTCCCAGTAACCTCTGCCAAGGGTCACCTTCGGCCTGTTTGAGGATTTACCTGAAAAATCTCATGCAGTTCTGTAAAATTCAGTGTCGTGATTTGGGTCCTTGGAGGCTGCCAGTGTGTGTTTACGTCATTGGGTCAGCCCCCATCATTGTTAGGGGTGTGGCCTCTGAGGGCGAGGCCCAACCGTAATCAACACGACGGGATAAAAGTACGGCTGTGAGGGTAAATCCCTTATCCACTGCGTGGACACCAAATCTCTGAAGTATTCAAAGTTTATCTTTTGTGCTGCTGTTCTGGTGTGTACTTTAAGTTTTGACCCTCTTGTTCTCTCTACTATGACTATTGTCTCTCGTATTGGGCTATAGTTTCATTCTGCTTTGTTCTTCATTTTCTTTTTTTATGTGCATCTCCCTGGTTTTGCTCAAATTTATCTTTTTTTTTTTTCATTCTAACCCTTTTCTTAATTGGTGACCGGTTTTTGCTTCTAATGAACTCCTTTTCTTTTCATTTTAATCAGTTTGTTCCCCTGAATTTCTTAAGGAAAGAAATTAAGTGGCACCCAAACAGAAATGAAACATGAAGTGAGTGAGCCGACAGAAGACCAACTAATTCAGGGTCTCAAACTCCAACCAGTTGCTTAGTCGTGGGTCTTGTTAATTAAACCCGTCCTTTTAGTTTTGTGGTTCGCTGCTGCTTCATTGTGTAACAGCAGACTTTTCTGAAATTGTTGTTTTCCTCTTTTCTGTTAAAATGTTTAGGGGTCCTGAGCAGATTGACATTCCTGAGGCCTTCACCTTCCTTTATTTTCAGATATTGTATGATGTATTGTTTGCTGGTCTTGTTTTGGCTCATTTTGTACCTCATTATTGTTTGGCTGCTAATAAAGGAGTCTGAATCTCCAAGAGCAAGTCAAATAAAATGAATTCAAAAGAAGTTAATTAGCAGCACAAACAGGTCACCGATTAAGAAAAGGGTTAGAATGAAAACCTGCGGTCCCCCCCAGGACCAGAGTTTGAGACCCCTGCTCTAGACTGAGGTGGAGGAGTGGGGAGTTGTTAGTAATACAGCTGACCCGGTGGGACGTGATGTCGGGCTGGTGAGGTTCGACAGGCTCAAGGTGTACAGAGTGGAGTGAAACTGTAACTTGGATGTGCTGACGAACATGTGACACGTCGCCACTCTCCAGCTACATCATTCCAGGGTACCACCGCTGATGCTACACACACTTCTTGTGCCTTCGTTTTAATTGGCTTTCCTTATTTCTTGGTAAATGACAAAGAGATACAAAATGAGCCAACTGTTGACCACTTCATTTGAGCGTCTCAAGCTCACTGGAAGGCCTCTCATCTAAGAGAGTAGTCCATGTGCTGCCACTGTGCCATTCATCAGACAGCTTCCTCCGCTGGAGTCATTTCTAGTGGCACATGCCCAGTAAATTGCTGTCATTAGCCCACCTGGACCGCTGCAGGTCGTTGTTCCTGAGGGGTTTCCATGGCCCACCAGCATTACCCTGACTGGCGAAGGTCTTGTGTTCCACTGCACTTCCTTCCATGTTTCTAATGGCACTGACTGTCATTTGTGGAGGTTTGAGGCTGGCATTTTATAGAATCTGCCTTTTGCCAGCTCACTTTGGCTGAAAGGCAGTGTGAAATGAATATAAATGTCTCAGTTCCTGTAAAGTATAAATAAACTGGGGGTTTTCAGGCTCCTGGAAGTAGAAAAGGTGTGGGAACCCATGCTTCACGCCCACATCACCACAGAAATCTTTCTGACCCTGAGCAGGTAACACACTTCTCTCAACAGATGGCTTTCCTTGCCTTCGTGCCAAGCTAAGAGTTGGTGGAATCAGACTGCAGGGCTGTTAATTCACACGTTTGCAGAAGAGGCAAGATTTAGCAGTCCTGTCTAATTTGGGAATATTTATATACAAAAAAGCAAATCTCTCCCTGAACAAATCGCTGACTGGCGACATCTGTTTTGCTTAATACAGCAAATGTAACACGTGGAAATTCAATAAGGAACGTCGGTCCTGCTTATTAATCGCAGCGGCACAACTGCTGAACCCGGAAAGAAGGAAAAAAAATAAATAAATACAAAGAAAAAAAGGCACCGCAAACGGACAATTGTGCCACATAAGAAAGTGAGAGCAAGTGGGCTGACATATCTCAGCACAAATACAAAGAGGGAAGAGCTCAGTGGAGCATCACTGAGAAATAAAAAAACAAACACCTGCCATCATGCAGTCGTCCTCTCAGCCCCTTTGGGACAGGAGGGAGACCACCGCTGTCCTGGAAATTCAATTGGAGAAAGCTAACCCACCATTTCATTGTCAGCTTCAGAATAGGGAAGAAATAGAATGAAACGAGGGAGGTGTTCAGCACTGGCGATGCCTCTTTTGAAATATCTGTCTATTTATATAGTGCCTTTCACATGGATCTATGTATCAGTCTATTTTATACTACCTTCCATTGTTACTGATCTATCTACCTCTCTCTAAAATATTAATAAAATGCCTTTTTGTATCTGTTTAATGGTGCATTTAATGTTTATCTGTGCATTATATAGTGTCATCCATATCTATTTAAATATATTCTTTAGTGGCTTTCACATCTACTGAACTCTCTCTCTCTCTCTCTCTCATTTTTATGAGAGAGATACAAATACAAAGGATTATTAGGAACACCTGTTCAATTTCTCATTAATGCAATTATCTAATCAACCAATCACATGGCCGTTGCTTCAATGCATTTAGGGGTGTGGTCCTGGTCAGAACAATCTCCTGAACTCCAAACTGAATGTCGGAATGGGAAAGAAAGGTGATTTAAGCAATTTGGAGCGTGGCATGGTTGTTGGTGCCAGACGGGCCGGTCTGAGTATTTCACAATCTGCTCAGTTACTGGGATTTTCACGCACAACCATTTCTAGGGTTTACAAAGAATGGTGTGAAAAGGGAAAAACATCCAGTATGCGGCAGTCCTGTTGGCGAAAATGCCTTGTTCATGCTAGAGGTCAGAGGAGAATGAATGGGCCGACTGATTCAAGCTGAGAGAAGAGCAACTTTGACTGAAAGAACCACTCGTTACAACCGAGGTATGCAGCAAAGCATTTGTGAAGCCACAACACGCACAACCTTGAGGCGGATGGGCTACAACAGCAGAAGACCCCACCGGGTACCACTCATCTCCACTACAAATAGGAAAAAGAGGCTACAATTTGCACAAGCTCACCAAAATTGGACAGTTGAAGACTGGAAAAATGTTGCCTGGTCTGATGAATCTCGATTTCTGTTGAGACATTCAAATGGTAGAGTCAGAATTTGGCGTAAACAGAATGAGAACATGGATCCATCATGCCTTGTTACCACTGTGCAGGCTGGTGGTGTTGGTGTAATGGTGTGGGGGATGTTTTCTTGGCACACTTTAGGCCCCTTAGTGCCAATTGGGCATCGTTTAAATGCCACAGGCTACCTGAGCATTGTTTCTGACCATGTCCATCCCTTCATGACCACCATGTACCCATCCTCTGATGGCTACTTCCAGCAGGATAATGCACCATGTCACAAAGCTCGAATCATTTCAAATTGGTTTCTTGAACATGACAATGAGTTCACTGTACTAAAATGGCCCCCACAGTCACCAGATCTCAACCCAGTAGAGCATCTTTGGGATGTGGTGGAACGGGAGCTTCGTGCCCTGGATGTGCATCCCACAAATCTCCATCAACTGCAAGATGCTATCCTATCAATATGGGCCAACATTTCTAAAGAATGCTTTCAGCACCTTGTTGATGTTGACCATGTGATATTTCAGTTTCTTTTTTAATAAATCTGCAACAATTTCAAAAATTCTTTTTTTTTGTCTGTCAATATGGGGTGCTGTGTGTACATTAATGAGGGAAAAAAATTAATTTAAATGATTTGAGCAAATGGCTGCAATATAACAGAGTGAAAAATTGAAGGGGGTCTGAATACTTTCCGTACCCACTGTATCACCTTTCATAGATCTCTATTATATAGTGCACTTAACATGTATATGTTATACATCTGTCTGTCTGTCTAATCCTGCCTACTACACTAAAATTAACGTCTGTCTGTTGTGAAAGCTGGCCCGGACACAGACAGGCGGACACGTTCATGTCGCCCACAAGTTACAACACGTTTAATATACATTATTTACACAAGACAAAGTGCCACACAAACCTCAAAGTCCTGGCCACAACTCTAATTCCTTGCTTATTCAAGCCGCCTCTCTCTCTCTCTCTCTCTCCTTCCTCCAGAGCTCCGTTCTACTCCACTCCCGACTCTTGCCATTGTCTGAAGGGAGGCGGCCACTTTTATTAGCACCCGGATGTGCTCCAGGTGTGTTCCGCCACACTGGGGCGTGTCGGTTTGAGGTTGCCGGAAGTGCCGGCTGCATCCCAGACGCACTCTGGGTGCCCCTGCTCTTTTCTAACCCAGCACTTCCAGGTGTGGCAAGGGTGAAGAGTGGAGCTGCAAAGCCCCCAAAGGTACCAGGGTGATCGCCCCCACATGGTCTGGGGAAGGCGCAAGCCCTCCTCCGGTCCTCCTGGGCGTGTCCCGGCTGTGTCTTCACCCCAGCCATCCCTGACACTGTCTATTAAGCAATATTCCTACAGGACAAATTTTCAGGATGAAAGAGACGTTATAAGGTAAGGCGGTTGCATGTTGACTAGAATATGTAAGGTAGGGAGTCACTGGTCTGTGTACACGTGACATAAGGACCCCACAAGCCTTGTGTGATGCTTCTGGGCTCTTCTCTCTCATTGCACCTTCCTCATTCCATGCAGTAGTGAGCGTCACCAGGAGTGGACACCTGAGAGCTCCACCTGTGTGAGGGCCTAAAGAGGTGAAGACGAGAAGCCTTGGTGTGAATTTGATATTTCAGAGAAGGTTTTATTCCTGGTGAGCGGGCAGGGAGCTCTCAAAGGAGATAACCAGAGAAAACCGCCGTTGTGACTCACGCTGACCTGATCAGAACCTAAAGAACAAATCGACAATTCAACCATACCATGGTTTAAACTCCGCTCAATAGTGGACTGGCAGGCCATATTAATAATAATACGTTTTATTTATGTAGCGTCTTCCATATACTCAAGGACACTTTACAGTTCAATAAACACATTAACAAGACAGTAGAAGTTACAAGAAAACGAATAAAACTCACTCGATGTGTTTTTAACAGGAGTTTGATTTTTCCTCACGAAGACAGAGGAAGAGCTTTCCAAATTTTAGGGGCCTTCACACTGAGAGCTCTGCCACCCGTAGTTACTAAGCTGTATTTAGGTACAGTGAGCAAGTGAGCGTCTGATGATCTTAATGCACGGACAGGAATGTAAGGAAGCAGCAACTCAGATGGATAATGAGAGGGCTAAAACATGAAGGATTTTAAAGGTGATGAGAATGATAATTTTATATTTGATTCTTGAAGAAACGGGTAACCAATGCAAATCCTAGAGGACAGGAGTGATGTGAGCAGATGTTTTAGTGTGTGTAAACGAGCAGCAGAATTCTGAACATTCTGTAACCTAGCGATATATTTAGTCAGGAGGCCATAGAACAACGCATTGTAATCGTGATGGTGAAAGCGTGAATCGGTGTTTCAGTGTCCATTACACTGGGGAAATAATGCAGATGAGTAAAGTTACAAAGATGAAGAAAAGCCATCTGTACTACCGAGCTAATGTGTGCTTGGAAAGTAAGGAGCTGATCAAAGATGACCTCCAAATTACGGACTAATACTGAGGGTTCTACCAGGATCCCACCGATGTGAATTTTTAGCCCACAAAGGACAGAAAGGACAGATTTGGTACCAACCAATAGGATTTCTGTTTTATCAGGATTAAGTCGTCAAAAAAATGAGCTGCCATCCAATGATTGATTTCCCGAATGCAGTCAGTCAGTGCAACGGGTGAAGATGTTGCAGTTGCATCAACACTTCTACAAAGTTAGGTGTCATCGATGTAGCAATGGAAGTTTAGGCCATACCAATGAATAAGAGATGTTAACGAGGATTGGACCGAGAACTGACCCTTGAGGGATACCTTGTGTGAGTGAAGTAGCGGCAGATTTGTGTTCCCTAATGAAGACGTAATACTGGCGATCACTGAGGTTTGATGTGAACCAAGAAAGAGCAGCACCAGAGATACCAATAGCTGAAAGTCGGGACAGTAAAATGTCCTGTTTAAATGTCAAGAACTAGAATAGTGGCCTTCCAGGGTTGATCCTTGTCCCCAATGACTCTAAGTTAGACGAAGCAGGTTGTCGAATGTCTGCAATTCTTAAGTGTGTGTTTATTTATCCTCCATCTTCTGCCCCTCCTCTCTTATTAAAGATGTTTCTTCAGTATTGCTGCTCTTCATCCCCCCCAACTTATGTGTATATTTGCTGTTTCCTGCCAGCTGGGCACTTCTCTGTGTTTCTCCAAGTGTTTCCAATGCATTGTTGTGCCGTCACAGCCTCATCAAATTGTAGGGCCCTGCTGTCTCTTTAGACGTGTGGCTCGGTCTCGGATGACCCAGCGGCCTGCGACTCCAACCCCACAGATGCCCACGCCTGGACACATGAGGCCCAAAATGGAAATGAACAAAAGCAAACAAATCCAGTACCCAGGAATCAAAGTTCAGAAACACAATGCCTCGAACACTACTGGGCTAGCACCCCAACTGCCTAATTAGGTGGCCCTGCCTCCTTTGGTTCAGATAATTAGTACACATTGTAATATTTAATAATACACCTGAATTAAATGGACAGTTGTCTGTTTTTGAATACTTGCCACAATGAATGGCTTCAGATCTTTAGGTTAGGTAAAGGGAACAACAGGAGGCATGTAATACTGTACCTATCAATAAACTGATAAAATATTTCAGTAAAGTTATCCAACATTTGTGTGCAAAAGTAATGACCCCCCCTTTTTGTTACTTCCTTAAACAGCTGACCAAAGTTCATTGGGCATTAGACTCAGCTGAGTGAGCACATGCAGCCTTCTCCATCTAAACCTCACCCTGTAGTGACCCTTACCATGATGGTGATGTCCTCACCGCAAGGCTTACAGAAGAGCAGGTGACTTGAACAAAATCTTACAGAGAGAGAGAGAAGTTGTTAAAAGGCGACAAATACTTTTTCACAACACACTGTTATTAAAAGTAAATCCGACTGCAGCACAGTGAGTAACCCTACCACCTTCCAGATCCTTGTTGAATCCTGTGCCCACCGTTGTCCAGGTGGAGTCTGCATGTTCTCCTCGTAGCTGTGAAGGTTTTCTCCTTTAGGTTTTCTGATTTTTCTCCCTCTTTCCCAAAAAACATGCAGATTAGGATGATTGGTATTTCCAGATTCCCCCAAGTGCGAGTGTACTCACTGAGTGGCCTTGGCTGGGACTTGAACCCAGTTCCCTGGACCTGTGAGGCACTAGCACTAACCACTGTGCTGCCCTCACTTGGCCGCGTTTTATGTTCAAAGTTCATTCTAAGTCGTAGCTTCACATGGCCTGGACGTCTGTCCATTCATCTTTTAAACCTGAGCAGGGTCGCGGGGAAGCTGGAGTAATCCCAGCAAGCATTTGGCACAAGGCAAGAACAGTCCCTGGACAGGGTGCCTGCCCATCACTGATGTCTGTTAAAAGTGTTTAGCTTCACCAGCCATGCATTGCACTTTTATAATGAAGACCCCTCCAAGTCACAGTTTGTATCCTGTACCCTGCTTATGAATGGCAGCCCAGCCAGGGTCCGTTTCTAACTAATGATGAGCTCAGGCCCTTGTGACCCCAGACCGGATGACTCCAATTAAAGAATGAATAGGGCCAGTTCTTAGCAAAATGACCGCCTGTGGTCACAAAACAGGGCAGATGTATTTCTAAAAAGCCAAAACACCAGAGTTGAAAGATGCAGCGCCGTCTAGACAGCCACAGCACTGACAGCTCGCCCTCGCTGCCCCGAGACGGAGGACACCAGCCAACGGCAACAAAGTCTTATTAGCCGCAGACGGGGCCTGAAGCCAAGCGAGAGACGTTCACATGGCGCTGAGAGTCCTCTTCACAAATGTGAGCGGCCACAGGCCCCATTTAACATAGTAAGATGGCACCTTGTGCAGGTGGTGGACGTGCTGGGTCGTAGCTGGTCAAGGCTTTTGGTCCTGGAGACTGGCAGGGGGGAGAATGAAATCATTCAGAATAATTTATTATTACTTTTATATTGTATAGCACTTTTCTAACCTACTCAAAGCACTTCATGATAATTCATCGGTGCAGCTTGAGAGGAGGAGAGCTGCCTGCTGCAGTATGAGAAGTCATTACGTAAAGCACTTTACAAGGAGTCGGGTGGCATAGGTACATGGCACTGCATAAGACAGGGAGTTTTGAAAGGTGCTATACTAGGCATAGTTAGAATGGAGCGGTGTTACATAGTAAATATAAAAGGCAGTATATCAGTACATTAGTTAAGACTTTTTTTATATTGATATCTAGGTAGATACAGTAGATCTGAAAGGCACTATAATCCATAGAAAGAATGGAAAGGCACAATGGATAATCTGTTCCGTTGTGTGTGTGTGTTCTGCTATGCCACACTGCACTGGAATGTTTGTCTCAAATATTTGCACAGATTGCACATTTGTACTGGAGCAGACTGTAGGCTGGGTTTCTGTCAGAAATTTAGTTAGTGCCCCTACATTGGGCAACACAGGTTGGTGCCGCCAACTCAAGCAGCACTGGGCACACGTGCTAGTATTAGAAAAATACATAGAGGGGCTCTTTTAAGGCATTGTATCACTATATTAGATAAATAGATGTGATATATCTGATAGAAATGAATGGTGATGTATAAATATACATACTACAGATATAAAACAGAGCCATTATATTAATGTGGCATACATCAATAAATATGAAAGGCGCTGTACAGTATAACAGAGAAATAGATATGAAAGGCACTATAGAATAGGTTGATAAAGGCAATAGACTGACATATAGAGACAGATTTATGAAATGCACAATATAATAGACTGAGAGACATGAAAGGTCCTATTTATCTTGCAGGTAGACAGACACACGAGGCATTGGGGTTTGTTTCCTGCCTTTTGCCCTGTGTTGGCTGGGATTGGCTCCAGCAGACCCCCGTGACCCTGTAGTTAGGATATAGCGGGTTGGATTATGGATGGATGGATGGAAAGGCACTACTGTATACAATAGACTGATGGATCTGAATGAAGCTACATAGATTGATACGTAGATATGAAAGGCATCTTAGTGTAAAGAGATTGATATGAAAGCAATTATATCAGTATGTTATACCGAGATAGGTAAATCAATAAATGTGAAAGGCACTATACAACAGATTCATACATAGATCCAAAAGACATTACAATAGATTGATATATAGTGACAGAGATAGGAAAGTAGTATTGTGTGTGTGTGTATTATATATATGTATTATATATATATATATATATATATATATATATATATATATATATATATATATTATATATATTATATATATATATATATATATATATTATATATATATATATTACATATAGGTAGATGGACAAAGCAGTTACAGCTGGTTTGATTTTTATTTAAAAAAAAAAAAAAAAAAGGAAAATATATTTTCAGTTTGTAAATTAATTTTATGAACAGGCATCTGAATGACCCGCTCAAAGGAGCTTTGAGGCTACATGGTGTGCAAGGCCAAGAATAACATGCCACTGGCCAGTCCTGCAGTATGTCTTGGCTACGGCAGTCCATCCACCATGCCGTGGTCCACATGTGCAGTTTATCTTCTTTTGCTCCCCTGGCGCCCCACGCTGTCTGTGATGTGTTTGGTTGCTGGGAAATGGCAGGAGTCCCACAGATAAACATGCAGTCCCTCGTCTCCTGCCTGTTACAGTCCCTCATTGAGGAAACTGTGGCTCCACAGTGACGTGCCATGCGCCCACCAGCCTGTGCTGAACCGCACGTTTTTTTGTAAAGCTCAGAGCTGCCATGGACACCTGGTTCATCACACCCCCTTTACTGAGGCTGGACACACTCACGATGCCCCCCTTTTTTTTGTTTCATGATGGGCCTCGTTGGAGTTTGATTAGTAGCTGAATGCTTTCAGAAGCAGATGTCACTTTCTTATCCTCTCAGACTCTGCCAGGTTGGGTGGGCATCTGTTTTCGGGTCTCTCCACAGACACATTCACTTGGGTTCAAGTCTGAGCTCTAAAGGTGTTACATTTCAGAGCTGAGATGTTGATGTTCTAGAATGGTGTGCTCTACAGTAAGGATTCTTAAACCTTTTTTTCTTAACATCACAGTCTTGCTGTCTTCTAGACTCATAATGACTGTCAGATTTTGGGGTTGGTGCTCAACTTTTCCATTTGAATGTGACCCGTTCCAATTTGATAACAGCAGAGGGTTGTGACCCAACAGCAGCAACCCGCAGCTCGTCCCATGGTTTAAGAAACTGGGCTCAAGAGGAAGATGTTCTGTGGAGCACACATAGCTACAGATGGACACTCCTCTGAGCTAATCAGGCAGCAGTCATGTGACAGGAGGGGTGGGGTTACGGCAGGGGGTGGCACTCCAGCCAACTCTTAAGACATGTAATCAAGTGATAAGAATAACAGGAGTCACAAGCACCAGAAATAAACCCAGTAGAAGAACAAAACAACACACAGCCCACACCGGGCTACTAAAGTGACGCCACACTTGGCGACCTTAACACAATTGGAGTGTTTGCCCAACACAGAGTGCTGTTTTAATTCCCCTGTCACATCCCACTCCTCCTTCTGTAACTCCAGGCGCCTTTGTGTGCTTCCACCCACGTGGAGCCCGACTGGCACCTACCAGTTTCACATTGTGCACAAAACAGACCTGCTTCTCTAATGTGGCTCACTCTCTTTCCTTCTTTTACAGCCATTTGGTTTTTTTTTTTTGGTTTTTTTTTTTTTGTTACAAATCATCTCTGTCATATGATTGTCACGTTTGATAATGCCTCATCTGTCACCCACCTGTCGTCTTTCTTACTGGACTAAATTTCAGTTTTAATTTATATAAGTCACTTTACAAAGCAGGGCACAGTGGTGACCCAGTGGAGAGCACTGCTGCCTCAAGTGTCTGCCATCCAGTGTTGAGTCTTTGTCTAAGTGGAGCCGGCTTGCTCTCCCCGTGTCTTTGTCATCGTGGGCTCAATGTATCCATTTCAAATGAAATGTGTGCAGAAAGTGAAGGGGCCTTAAAATTGCGTGCGTGAGTGGGCCCCTAAGATGGATTGATTCCTATTCATGTGCTGGAAAAAAATCAGACACTGCCCTAAAAATGACAGCTGAAAAAGGATCTGGAGATGGAAAGGCAACACAAAGCAGGAGTCGTTGTTAACGGTAATTGAGATGCTCAAAACGAAACGCAGAAATGGGAGTCAAAGATTGAAGCAAAGGTAAAGAGACCATAAGGTCAGAGTAAGAGGGGCAAGCAATTCTTACAGTTCTATGCCAGCATTTGAACGCTGCTCACTTCACGCCACCCTTGCGTACCTGCAGCACGGTAACTCAACATTCAACATGCGACTTGTAGTGGTCACCGCTACTCTATTACACTTCCCAGCATGCAGCAGGACCAGTGTGCCTTCCGACTGCCTCCAGTACCTTAGAGTGGGACGTGTGCTACGGCACACGTTTTCAAAGGATGTGGGTTTGAGCTCCGGCAGGGCATTGTGTTTGTGTTTGATTATCGGCGCTGCAGCGACCACTGCTCTATAATCTCAGCACTGCACATGAGGATTACATTTCTTTCCTGGATTTATGGTCTTTGTTTGTTTCTGGGATTTGTGTGTTGGGAGTCGTCGTCACATGGAGTGTAGTGTGCTCCTTTCATTCGGGATCCTCATTGGACATTTTGCAGTACGGTATGACAAAGTTAACATTTTACCAAAGGGCTGTTCGTTTTGGCATGCATCCCATCATAACAGGACTGTGTGAGTGCGCGTCAAACTGTTTGTTGGATGTTGTTGTCTTATGCTTTTTGTAAATAGTTGTATCTTGTATATAAACGTCTACACGTGGAAGTGTGTCTGTCTGTCCGGCCCGGAAGTGAGAGGTGGAATCGGGGTAAGGGCTTCTCGCCTCAGAGGAACAAACTCGCTTAGTCGCTAATAACACAAGCAAGGCGAGCACATCGGCAAAACAAAACCTCCGAAGAAAGACAGTTACTTAGCCGCTAACATCGGCAAAACGGTATCCCTTTTACTTTTCCTCCTGCCGCTAATGCACAAGTGAGGCAAGATCGTCGGCAAAATAAATCGTCCTGGGAGAGAGATGCCCAAAGTAGTTCCTTTCGATTACCTGACATCTCTACATTTCAGTTTATTTTCTGACCATTTTAAGAGTTTCTAGGACCCCGGCCTTTTTACAGCACGGGTTTACACAGCTAGTATTTAATAAACGTACTGAAGCACAGACCCAGTTGATTTTTGCCTTTTGCGTGGCTCTTTTAGTTAGTTTGCTGGCCTTGAATGGACGACTTGCTGTCGTGATTTTTTGTGACGGCACGATTGCTGCTTTTCTAGGCTGCCTTACAGCTGGCACTGAAGCTGCTCATCTGTATGATGGAATGCCAGCTGATGCAGTTGATGGCTCATCCTCAGGCGGGTGCTGCTCGTCCACGTCGTTGGTATACTTTTGTGTTTGTAAATTGTCTTCTGTTTACACCTTTTTGGAGTTTTGTCTCCGCGTGGTGAGTCTCTATGGGCGTAATACAGTAGTGCATGTCACTTGGTGTCTGTTATGACTCGGAGTGCGGCGTATTACTGTGAGCACAAAACACCCAGGAGATGATTGAAGAATGAGAAATCAGTCAAAAGGCAAGCAGGGGTCAGAATCCTGGAGAAGCCAAAACCAGATGAGTGCCCAGAATCAAAGAACTGAACAAAAATTGAATGTCGGATACTGAAGAGGGTCTTAAAACAATGGAAGACCCTAAAACTAGGGCCTACTTGGAAACAAAGCTAACTGCTGGTGTGGAGATCAAGAAGATTTTAACATCCACCAAGGAATGATAAAGTGCGTCTTAGTGTGTCTTGGCACCCATGTTAAAAATAAATCGTTTCATACTGTGTGGAATTTTAGCACCCCAGAGACATTAAAACAAAATGGCAGCACCCACCTTAAACAACAAATTGAGGGGTGGGGACCCCTTACAAAATAATGACATGGGCACCCTCAGCTCGGCCCTTGTGCCCACAGGACCCTAAACTGGATTAAGCAGGTTTGTGAATGTTACTGTTGATAATGTGGTCAATATTATCGTCATCCTTGCATTTTAGGTATGTTGTGTTCAATATCTTGAAATATATAAACTATTTATCATTGTAATATTTATATGAAATACATTCTATTTATCTAATACTAGCAGGGGCACTCTGTGATGTGTGGGGTTGGGGGCAACAATTTATGCTGCTTGGGGTGGAGAAACCGAATAATAAGCACTTTTTATGTCTCCTTATCTCTTATAGTCCCTTCCATGTCCATCTGTTTATTACATATCACCTTTCATACATCTGTTATATAGTTCACTTAACATGTTTACGTGTTAAGTCTCTCTATCTAATCCTGCCTACTATGCTAGAATTAATATCTAGCTAGCTAGCTATTGTTTGTTTAAGCATGACAGGGTAGTTTGCCCATGTCTGATCCACATAATCAACATGCCCCTTGTGGTGTTGTAAGCCACCACAGCTCCATGCTTAGTGACTTCCATATTTCCCCTGACATGACAGTTGGCCCATTGTGAACAGTGTTTAGGATGCCAGACTTTTTTTATTCTGCATGATTGCAGTCATTTTGCTTTTTTCCACACTCATCCTTATACTGTATTGATGATTGAACCAACGTGATTGACATTCCTCATGAATTCAGTCGTACAGTGTCCTATGCTGATCAGTTTCATTATGCATGTCGGCGTCTAATGATCCGTTCACACTAATGATTCATTTTCAGTTTGTTCTAAAACTGTATTTACTGCTTTTTATTTACACACCGTTGTGTTTTGGTTGAAGGCTCAACCTCACTTAAAAATATTAATAGTAGTGAAATGCATAGAAATATTAGATGCTTTTTTCAGGAACTTTGTAGCATTTCCACCTTGCCAACTCGGGCCATTTGTAGTTCCTTGTAGATAGTTTGGTGGATTTTGTTTAGCTCCTGCTCCAGGGAGTGTACTTTTTGTTCAACCGGAAGCAGTTGTGGGTGGGGCTTGGGTGGTGAATTGTAGTGATTGGCTAACCGCAAGCACTGCAGTCACCTTATAAATGGGTTAGTAGTTTGGAGTTATTTATGAGGATGGAGCACTGCGCTTCACACCACATCACTCTTCATAGCCGCCTCTCAGATGTGCCGCGCCATGCACTGTATCAAAGCAAGGAGTACGGTGGAATTCAAAGCACATGAGTTCCTGTTGTGCGGTGGGAGTGCAACACACAAGTGGCCCAGGGTCTACAGTGTGAAGCGCTTGTATGTGATTGTTTTTTTTTTTAGCATGATGTTATTTCATCCACTAGATGGCAGTAGAATATTATCCTGAGTGTTTTTCTGGCCTAACACTGTTAAACGTCACCCCAAATCTGACTAGGGCTTAACCGTAATGTAAAATTTGGAGCCTGAGTCATGTTTTTGGTTAACACCAAAACGTTTAATATGTTCAAAGGTGTACAGTAAAACAACCTTGATAAGGTAATTTATGAGAAAACAAAGCAGTAATGTTGATTACAAACTGTACCTGCTGTAATATAAATGCATTTTCAGTGGCAGCCATGCTGACAGGTGGGGTCACAGCCTCAATCTCCCCACACTAACCCCCAATCCGTCATTTGGGCCTTGGTTTACGAGGCAGTGTCTTATTATATTGTGACCCCACCAAAGGCTCCACTCCTTTCCCCATCTCTCATTCAGAATTGAGACCTCTGGTGCGCCAATGACTGGCATGCGTCTGAATGACCCTCCTCCTCAACGCCACACCATTACTGTCATTGGTTATCACCAGCTGACTGACTGATTTCTCTGATTTGTCTTAATTAGTCTACTTAAGATTTTGCCTGTAAATTGTTTCGTAATAGTTTTTTAAGCAGTCAATTAAGAATAAGCAGCCACAGGTGCAAACAGTGCGTCCTGCAGAGGAGGGTCTTATCCTGCATCATTAGCACCTGCATGTGCTCGTCGTCAAGAGGCTGCTTTAAAATTCAAAGGAGATGAGAGAGCAAAGTCTTAATTAAACATTTTCAGGTTTGTCAAACCATCCATGTTTTTGTAAAATACTCACACTTCAGGTGAGCGTATTAAGATTACAAATCGCGTACTACGGGGAGCTCTTTGGTCCTGCACAATGAGACAATTCAGCATGTTCTACGGTACATCTTCATCTATTTTTCATTTAACTTTACCCTCCGTCCTTTCATCGTTCCACTCATCCTTTTGTTGTACACGAGTGCTTCCCAGGTAAGTGCCACCTCTTCCTTATTCTGGACCATCCCAGTCGAACCCTTTCAGACCCTACCTTGCCACCGGTTTCCTTTTGCCAGGAAGACATCGATACAATAAGAAATTGATAAAAAAAAAAAAGAAGCATGCAGACACTTGTGACTCGTTACACTGTATCTGCATCTAGACCACGGATGTCAGACTCCAGTCCTGGAGCGCCACAGTGGCTGCAGGTTTTCATTCTAACTATCTTCTTAATTAGTGACCAGGTTTTCCTGCTAATTAACTTATTGTGCCTTAATTTTAATTGAAATGACTCAGGCCCCTTAGTTGTCTCTATTTCCTTAATTAGCAGCCAAACAATAAGGAGACACAAAACGATCTGCCACTGTTACCAACTCATCTGTGCCCATCACACAATATCTGAAAATAAAGAAAAGTTAAGGTCTCAGTAAGGTCGATCTCTCAGGTCACCAAAACATCTTGACGGTGTTCTTAGAAAAAACAGAAAATCAGCAGTTATGGAAATGTGTTCTGTGGCAGAATGAGAGCAGCATTAAAACAAGGAATTATATAACGGTTTTGATTAACAGCAAGAATTGGCTTCTCATTAAGAACCGGTCCCGCCCACACGCAACCAACACGGCATTTCTCGATTCCTATTCGTCCTCTTCCCGACCCTTCCCCACGCTGCCTGCGGCCTCCCATACACCTTGCTATTGTCGTTATACTGCGGCGGTTGTTTCCTAAGACTTTGTTATAAAATGAACGACAGTATCTTCTCTGTCGACAGGTTTTTGTACAACGTCATCTCTATTCTGGGATCCGGCAACTGTCGTCTCCAGCAAAACACCTATTCACAACTTCACAGGGAGTCAGTGAAGTAGAGAGAGGGAGAGAGTAGGTGTGATATGTTCAGTGGATTTAGAACAGCAGGTTATTATCCTGGCAGCAGAATTTTGAAGAACCTGTAAGCGATGGATACGTTTTTGTGGGATGACAGAATAGCATTACAGTGATCTATACGTGAGGTGACTCGGGCATTAACCGATACTTCAGTACTGTGTTGCGTAAGAACAGGACGAAGTCTAGAAATATTTCGGAGATGGAAGAAAGCAGTCCGAGAAATGTTACTTATACGGGAGGAATTATTTAATAATTGCCATTATTAGTGTATAAATGGATATAAATAATTGCATGTAAACGATTCGCCAAAATGTGTTGTATGTAAACGATACCGTTTTAAACGTTGTTGTTTTTTCATCAGAAAACCCGGTTTCCACGTCTACCTGTATTAATTTAAATGGCACTTTTGCCACTCACAATATGGCAGATGCGATGACGTATTGTGTCGACTGGGCAACACAGTGAATGCGGCGTCTATATATGTCTATGCTCTCGAACCATAGGCATTGGTTTCGCTCCTTGCTATTTTCATTATACTGCGATGGTTGTTTCCTAAGCCTTTGTTATAAAATGAGCGACAGTATCTTCTCAATCGACGGGTTTTTGTACAACGTCATCTCAATTCCGGGATCCGGCAACTGCCTGTTCCTATCAGTGGGTTATTTCTGCACAGAAATCATCTCTAGCAAAACGCCTATTCACAACTGCGTCTTTCAAGAAGTATTTCTTTCTTCTTGATCTCTGAATTCCTTTCTCACCGTTTTCCGTTCCTCTTCTTACACCACCGTATGCTACAGCGGGCGTCAGCTAGTAAATAAATAAATGATCCATTATTCTTCTTAAAATACGTTTTCAAATAATTCTTTCAAAAGAACCTTTCTCGTGACTGTCTAATAATTAATATTTAAAAAGATCTGATAAATGTAATTTATTAAAATGAATAAATTATTAATAAACAAATTTCCATTAATTGTGTTTTATGTTAGGTTATATAGCGCTCCCAGTGTGGAGAGTACAAGTCATGTAACTTCACTAGTGAGGCCTCGCATGGAGTACTCTGTGCTGTTTTGATCTCCATATACAAAAAAAGACAAAGCAGCACTAGAAAGAGTTCAGAAGAGGACGACGAGGCGGATTACTGTTGGGCCAGCAAACTGACGAGAGTCTGAGGGCAGTCTGGGAGAAGAGTGAAGGATAGAAACGGGCAGAGCCGGGAGACCCACAGGCCAAAAAAACGAGAGACCAAACTTTTGGTCAGAATTTCCTAACGATGGGACTCAAACATAGCAGCCACTGTAACGAAAAATAAAATGGCGGTTGTAACAGTGAAAGAAATTTAATCAAGTTTGCAGGAAAACAAAAAAATAATGTCAAAGCAGAATTTAGGACCACCCAAAAAAAAAAATAAAATAAAGAGTACTTGATTATTAAAAATATCATATATACTCATGTAGAAGTCAGGTCTTGAAACCCAAAAAATTGATCATAAAACCAGACACTTTTTTTTTTATCTTCCTGCCTCCACCAATCTCTCGCCAGTTTCTCGGACACATCGAATTTTGTGGCAGCCGCACAGTCACCAATTTCTTTCGCTACTTCAACGACTTTTAATTGAAACCCAGCCTCATATTTTCTTCTGATCGAACACTCCGTTGTAGATAAGGGATGCTCTTATGATAAAGATGTATGAGGGTGTGAGATACAAAAAAAAAAATACAAATCAGTGCAAACATCACTTCAGAATAGTGTGGGTATTACCGTGTGGTCACGTAGGCACAATACGTAGAAAACAAGGCCGTTTGCTCCGTGGTTACTCTCTCAGGTGGGCGTTAGCTTATCGTAATCTCTTAGAACAATAGCGGGAGTTTTCCGCATTCGACTTATACGGCCAGCATTCTACAATATCAGAAATTTATACAGTAAAATCAAGCCCCGAATTATACGCCCGTTCAAAAATACGACAATTTATTTTTACATCTTCCTGCCTCCTCCAATCTCACACCAGTTTCTCAGACACATCGAATTTTGTGGCAGCAGCGCAGTTACCAATTTTTTTCACCACTTGAACGACTTTTAATTTAAAAACAGTTTCAAATTTTCTTCTGATCGAATGCTCCATCGTAGATAAGGGGTGCTCTTACGATAAAGGTGTATGAGGGTGCGAGATACAAAAAACACAAAGCAGTGCAAACGTCGCTTCAGAATAGTTTGGGGGGGTATTTGGGTGATGACATCATAAAAATACCAGTAATTATCAAGATGGTAAAATCAAGCCCCCGACTCCTCCGCAGTAGAACTTAAACGTGAGTGTATACGGTACTTGAGAAAAGCACTTGCACAAAATACTGCAGGATTTCGAATCACAGCAGTTAGAGAGGGTGGGAGCTACGAGGACAGACTGAAGGAGATGAACTCTTAAAGGAGAAGTTCACTATTTTTCAAGTCCAAGTTATTTCTTCAGACATGGATGGCATTTATGCATTTGACACGTGAAACTGTGTACTAAAGTTCTGTAAATTTTAGAAAGTACAGTGTTGTGATTGGTGCTTTTTGTTAATTTCTTGTGACTTCTCTAGTGAGTTTCTGGGACGTCTTGGCATCTGGTCTGGTGTTTCTGAAGTCCAACAATCTGATTTGGACATTTATTGTGCACCTGCGTATCTCCTGAAGACGTTTTAGTTTTATACTGTCCTTCCGCAGTGTCCATTTGAATGCTGACGGGCAGCACCATATGGCGATCCATATTCCAAAGATCCACGTATGGTAATAATTGTCAAATCAGCGTGACAGAAACGACATGGTGAGGCTTGTTTGGTGTCACTCGTTGTTGTCTTAATAGGCCGAGCTCAAGACATTTTGATCGCACCTTGTAAGTTCTGCTCCATTTATCTACAACATCCCAGAAGTCTACATAAAATTTTCATGAGGGCGTCTCTCTGTGTTAATCCCCTGTAACACTTTCTCTCATTTAACCCATCTGAAAATAATGAAAGATTTTTATCCCACTCTTGTGTGCACAGGTGACAAATTGGCCCAGCGTTCCAAATCGGCGGTGGGTTTCACTCTGCTGGCGACTCAATGACTCGGTCACTCCGCTTTTGTAAAAAAAAAAAAATAAATAAATAAAATGGGAGGAAAACAAGTCTGTCCTGTCAGGGTGAACGGCCCAGAAATGTGGCTTTTGTTCCAGACCATTCCACATGAAGGTCATAAAAAAAAGAGCCGACAAGAAGGCTGCCGGTGAAATATTTGCCATTCTTTAATTATTAAAAGCTATCAAACTGAGAGAGAGCAAGGACATAAAAAGGCCGCTAAAACAGCTGATTGATTTTATGTAAATGCGAATCAGAATTGGAGGCTCCATGTTGATGAACAGATTTTCATCGGTGTCGAAGGGACAGGCATTAAAGCCATCAAATTAATAAGCGTGGAATATTCTTGGTGTGCCATGTAGCCACTTCACAGTAATGTCTAGTGCGCATTAGAAAAGCAGATCTCCATGACTTTTACAGTAATTGAAGCCTTACTAAAGTCTCATTTGTTACCCATTCAGAAAAAAATCAAATGAATGCGATATGCATATCTCTACTACTGCTCTGTTTGTCAAATAAGTGACAAAGAGGGGACTCGTGTACACCCCACACATCCAGTGCCCAGCATTCAAATGCCATGCCTGGTCACGGTTTGAGTGAAGAAGTCAACTCGGTGCTTAGCACCCTTAGCTGTTTTATCCTCCCCAGGCCCGGGTTCGAGGTCTGGCCTGGTCACATGGTCAGTGTACGGTCTGCCTGTTCTCCCTGTGACTCTGTCCGTTTCTTTCCCACATCCCTAAAGACATGCTCTGTTGGGGGGTGTTATGTGATTGGCACTACCAGTGGACTGGTGACCCCATCCCGGGCTGGCGTCTGACCCGCCGTGACCCTGAACTGGATTAAACGGGTTTAAGAATGTTATTGTCTACTATAGAGATGTGTGCTGCATTTGGCCCAAAATGTGTTTCACAGTGCTTCAAGCGAGCACTGCTGTGCCACCCAAGGTTGCAGCATCCATCCATTTACTGGACCATGGCATACCCTGGCAGCACTGGGCTCGAAACAGGAACTAAACCTCAGACATCACAGTGGGGTCAGTCAACACAATCTATGCTTTTTTAAAATGTGGAAACAAAACTGCAGTCGCAGCAGGAAAATCCCATGTGAAAACGGGGAGAACGTGCGAAAGGCCAAACCGGCAACGACCAGGCCAGGGTTTGAACCAACGAGTCTGGAGGTGAGAGTGGCAGTGTGAGCTGGTGTGCCATTGTGCCACCCACAGTATATTTTAGGGTAGGGTAGTACAGGATGGCACAGTATAACATACTCTAGTATAGCCTAGCATGATGCACTATTGTGCAAGTATAGTCTAATAAAGTAGAGCAGAATAGTGCCATGTAATATAGTAAGGCATTGTCTACTGTACTATAACGTACATAGTATGGCATAATATGGTGTAGTGTAGATCATAATACAGTGTTTTATAATGTAGTATAACCTAGTAGAGCATGGTATAATATAGTATAACGTAATATAACATTGTGTAGTCTAGTATAATAAAATTGAGCATAATAAATAAGTGTCATATAATAAAGAATAATATAACACATCATAATAGTGTTGTGGATCATAATAGTGTAGCGTAGTATATTGTAGTACAGCATAATATAGTGTAGTGTAATAAAGCATAATAAATCAGCATAGTATTATGTAGTGTAATATAGTATTGTGCACTGTAGTGTATAAGTATAGCAGAGCAGTGTAGTATACTATAGTATAATGTAGTGCCATTTAAAGTAGTAGAACATAATACAGGCATAGCATAGTAGAGCATAACGTAGAGTAGTGTAACATAACATAGTAGAGCATAACGTAGAGTAGTGTAGCATAACGTAGAGTAGTGTAACATAACATAGTAGAGCATAACGTAGAGTAGTGTAGCATAACATAGTAGAGCATAACGTAGAGTAGTGTAACATAACATAGTAGAGCATAACGTAGAGTAGTGTAGCATAACGTAGAGTAGTGTAGCATAACATAGCAGAGCATAACGTAGAGTAGTGTAACATAACATAGTAGAGCATAACGTAGAGTAGTGTAGCATAACATAGTAGAGCATAACGTAGAGTAGTGTAGCATAACGTAGAGTAGTGTAACATAACATAGTAGAGCATAACGTAGAGTAGTGTAACATAACATAGTAGAGCATAACGTAGAGTAGTGTAGCATAACGTAGAGTAGTGTAACATAACATAGTAGAGCATAACGTAGAGTAGTGTAGCATAACGTAGTAGAGCATAACGTAGAGTAGTGTAGCATAACGTAGAGTAGTGTAACATAACATAGTAGAGCATAACGTAGAGTAGTGTAGCATAACATAGTAGAGCATAGTACAGAACATATATGGACTAGAATGGCATAGCACAGTACACTATAGCCTAGCATAATCTAGTATTGTGTAGTACAGCATAACAAAGAGCAGCATGATAGTGTAGTATAGAATTGAATAATAAAGTGTAGTAGAGCATTATAATGCAGTATAATCTACTGTTAAATTCTGCTCCATACTTGTAATATTTTTATTTTTATACTGTATTAAGGATTTGTTCTGTGTATTGAATTGTATTGACCCCTTTTCTTTTTGACACCCACTGTATACCCAACCTACCTGGTAAGGGGTCTCTCTTTGAACTGCCTTCCCTGAGGTTTCTTCCATTTTTTTTCCCCTTCAATGGTTTTTTTTGGGAGTTTTTTCTTGTCGTCTTAGAGAAGCGAGGCTGGAGGGCTGTCAAGAGGCAGGGCCTGTTAAAGCCCATTGCGGCTCTTTTTGTGTGATTGTGGGCTATACAAAAATAAATTGTATTGTGTAGTATAGTGTAACACAATAGAGCAAAATATATAGTGCCATGAAGTACCATACATTATATCAAATATGGACTGGTACGGCATAATATAGTCAAGAGTACTATCCTATAGTGTAGAGTAATATAGTATGGAATAGAACAGCACAGTGTAGCATAGCATAGCATAATGTTGCATGACATAGTGTAGTAAAACATAATATGGGGTATTGTGGTATATTATAATGTA